>NC_045984.1:10693924-10993924 GCF_010909765.2 Amblyraja radiata
CAAAGGTCAGTGTGGACTCTGTGGGCCTAAGGATCTGTTTCCATTCTATATCTCTAAAACAATCCTTTTTCTTGTCATTTGTATTTTCCCGTTATCAGCAGGACTGGTCTCCCACAGTACTTTTCTACCAATGAGTAGATTATATGTGGTTTATGGCAGTTGCATCCAGCTGTTATGAGCCAACCTGATCTGAGGAAAATTTATGCAGTCAATTGATATTTTGCAAATTCTGTGGAGGTTGTATATAGTTTATCATGTTTTTTCACTTTCTCATGCAGTTGCACATGTCCTGCCTAACAAAATTGTGTATGGCCCTTGCAGTCTATACATAGTTTTAAAGAAGCCGGCCTCTGTAAAAGTGCCGCTCTTGTATAAGGAGTGATACGTAAGTGGGATAACATAGGACTGGTTTGAATGGGTCATCGATGGTCGTCCTGGACTCAGTGGGCCGAAGGGCCTGATTCTTTGATGTATCTCTAAACCAAGCTGAGTATGGGGATGCCACAAAATGTGATCGTTCCTGATGTGATTGAGAACAGTTGGATCCCCCTCAATGCTTAAGAAAAAGCATTGTCTTTCTGACGATGAAACAGTGTAAAATTCCAAATGCAACTCACACAGTAATGTGACCAGTCACGTTCACAGAGTGAGGCAAAATGGCCATGAAACGTGCATTTCATTTTCACCAAAGCAGACTTTCAATTGCTTAAATAAAGAGCGCTATGAGATAAAAATTTCAAAGCCAAGATAACAAATATTTGCCAGATTATGTAAATGGTAAAATGATGGGCCGTGAGTTTTGAACTGTAAGAGGCGGAGAAAACGGAATGGAAGGCTCCTTTGAAATTCCAATGATTTGACTTCAATCCATGTCTATACGATTTGAATAAATCAGCACTGAATGATTAAACTGCATGATTGTTCTGTAACAATTTATTTATTTATTGCATTATTAAAATTGCAGCTTACTAAACTATCAGTGACTATTCAATTCCCCTTGACAGCAAGATGCCATGACATTTGAAGAAATGGGCGGCACGATGGCACAGCAGTAGAGTTACTGCCTCACATCGCGTACAGTGCCAGAGATCCGGGTTTGATCCTGACTACGGGTGCTGTCTGCATGGAGTTTCAGACAGGGTTTTCTCCAAGATCTTTGGCTTCCTCCTATACTACAAAAACAGACACATTTGTAGGTTAAGTGGCTTGGTATAAATGTAAATTTTCACTAGTGTGTGTAGGATAGGGTTAATGTGTGGGGATCGCTGGTTGGTGCAGACTCGGTGGGCTGAAGGACCTGTATCATGTATTAGTTTAGTTTAGTTTAGAGGTATAACGTGGAAAGTGGCCCTTTGGCCCAACAATTCCGCACCAACCAGCAATCCCCGCACATTAACTCTAGCCTACAAACTCACTAGGGACAAGTTACATTTATACCAAGCCAATTAATCTACAAACCCGTGTGTCTTTGGAGAATGGGAGGTAACCGAAGATCTCAGAGAAAACCCACGTAGTCATGAGGAGAATGTACGGACATCACCTGTAGTCGGGATCAAACCTGGGTCTCTGGCGCTGTAGGCACTGTAAGGCAGCAACTCTAACACTGCGCCACTGAGCTACCCATGTCTTTCCGCTGACTGGTTAGCACGCAACACTGTACCTTGGTACACGTGACAATAAACCTAACTGACTTGGAACTGAAATTGAGATGCTGTTAAAAGATTAATTCCCTGCTTAAAGCCAATTAAACTATTAGCCTATCCTAATCATCACATCTCTCTTGGATGGTGGTGAGAGCAGCCCTCCCATTCAGATCCTTCCTGCACAGCCAGAAACGTACTACCAATGTTTGCTGCCTTTAGGTACGGCTGATACAGAGAGTACACTGTTGCCCACCTCTTGGCAGCATGTGGAATTCTAAAGAGGGTCTGGAGAATGACGCAGTCCTTGTCACGGTTCATCCCGACCAGCTCTGTAACAGAGGACACTCTGATTTATGGAGTGTTCCCATGGAAGCATTCGGAGATGGACGCCAAGTACTGCTGGAAGAACATCAACTCGATGAACGACGCTCTTTGATCTGCCCAAAACATGTTGGCCTCCCAGCAGAGCGAGATGTCCATCAGGGAATGTTGCTGACTGTAGGAGTACGTGCCGAGGGACTCACTGAAGCTTGGTGCAGCTAAAGCCAAGGCAGTGTGGGGGAAGACCATAGTCTAGGGTCTTTCCACTGCTGGACATTGAGGGGCAGAGTCTGGTGGTGCCACCCTCCACACAAGGGAAGGGATATCACCCCAGGGGGTCTACAAGAACGCATGGTTTACATATAGCTGTGAACATTATTACATAGGTGGGACTAGCATCGATGGGACATGTTGGCCAGTGTGGACAAGTTGGGCTGAAGGGCCTGTTTCCACATTAAGATTCTATGACTATGATTATGACACTAATGAATGTATGAGCGCTCATCTGTAAGGCTGGTTCTGTTCAGGGGGTGGAGTTGGATTTATGGGAGGTGGTCTTGGAGGGGAGGACGCTCCTCAAACTGTGGAGCATCCTGGACAATACAGCTCACCCCCTCCATGACACACTGGTCAACCTGAGGACTACCTTCAGCAACAGACTTGCTCCACCAGGACAGAATGCCACAGGAGATCTTTCTTCGCTGTGGCTATTTCCCTGTGGCTAAAGTTTATTTTTGGAAATTAAAAAATTTATTTAAGTACAAATTAAATTTCATTGTTTTATTTTCTGGCAAGGTGACACGGTCGTTTGTTAATGCGTGCCGACGCCAATTTGTCTACAAAAGAAGCTTTGATTGTGCGTAGTTGTGTGATTAAGTTATGTGGGTAGGGGATAGACACAAAAAGCTGGAGTAACTCAGTGGAAAAGTGAGCATCTCTGGAGAGAAGGAATGGGTGACGTTTCGGGTCGAGACCATTCTTCCGACTGATGTCAGGTGAGTGGGTGGACCAAACCAAGCGCAGGCTCGTGACGCTGAACACCTCCGCTCAGTCCACCTAAAACTCCCTGATCTCCAGTTGCTTAACACTGTATCTCCCACTCCCAATCCCACACTGACCTTTCTGTCCTGACCTTTCTGTCCTGGGCCTCCTCCAATGTCAGAGTGAGGCCCAGCGCAAATTGGAGGAACAGCACCTCATATTTTGCTTGGGCATCTTGCACCCCAGCAGTATGAACATTAACTTCTCTAACTTCAAGTAGCCCTTGCTTTCCCTCTCTTTCCATCCCCTCCCCCTTCCCAGTTCTCCCACCAGTCTTACTGTCTCCGACTACATTTTATCTCTGTACCCCCCAATCCCCTGACATCAGTCTGAAGAGGGGTCTCGCCCGAAACATCACACATTCCGTCTCTCCAGAGATGCTGCCACTCCCGCTGAGTTACTCCAGCATTTTGTGTCTATCTTCGATTTAAACCAGCATCTGCAGTTCTTTCCCACACATGTAGTCAGGGGATATGTATACATCACCCATCACATGTAGGGAGATCCTCCTTGCTGTCAGAGTTGGAATAAACCTTATTGTAAGCTCCCGTGTCCAGTAATGGTTATTGGAAATAGAACTGACAATGATACAGTGGTATCGACAGTCCACCTCAAGGCATGTGACAGGGTGGGTAGTTTGATTTATATTTCATTATGGTTTAGATCAAGTCGTTTAGTTCCCAGATAAAGAGTACAAGCTTACTGTTGGACCTTTGTTACCACATCCTCCAGATGTTTCCAGCTGAAAAGAGAAACTTTAAGGCCAACGTAAACGTTTAAACAAGTTATTTACATAAAAGACACAGCTAGTAGGCAGAGACACGCCACCCATAGAGCAGAGGTGTCTCCAGCAGGGTCTGTCCTGTGGGGGATGGATAGGACAGGATTGGAAGCAGGCTGGTGGGACTAGTGTAGCTGGGACACATTGGCCGGTGTGGGCAAGTTGGGCAGAAGGGTCTGTTTCCATGCTCTATCACTCTATGACTCTACGAGAGAGAGTTTCATAATAAGACGCAGGATAGTCTGTGAGACATGAGATGCTTGAACCCTGAGCAAAAAAAAACAAAGTGCTGGAGGGACCCATCGAGTTAGGCAGCATCCATGGAGGGATGTGGACAGATCATATTTCAAATCGGGACACTTCTACAGACTGTGTCGTTGGCTAGAAGCTGTTTGTCTATGTATGCGATGAGATCAAGCTATTGCTTGCATTGCTTATGGGCCTGTACCGCAATCTTGGCACAGGTGCCCAGTATGTTACAAAGAGGACTTTGCTAGGTCAATCAGGCTGGATGTACCTTTGTTGTGTCTGGTGCTTTAACATTGCCTGCCTGAATTGTACAAGGATTCTTATAATAGATTTGTTTAATGGTTTTAAAATAACTGGCTTGCAGGTCATATTATTACAATGCAGTTGAATGTCAATAATGATGGTCTGCCTGGAGTTACACAATGGGTGTTAATAAACTGGACTGGCGTGGAGATCATTGCTAGTTCTTATTCCAGATGTTACTCGTTAAATTTTTGTCGTCAACCCTTTGAAGAACCCTGTCAACGAATGCCTTCCAAATTTTTTTTCACTAGAGACTCGGATTGTCTCACAGTTTTCAAAAACATTTACTTCGAAGCAATGCGATATATCAAGAAAAGAGTAAAAACGAAAACAGCAGGAAAATAAAAATAACATATTTCCACTTCCATTATCATGTTGACGCCTGCAATCTCATATCATCCATAATGATCATTTCAAATGTAAATTTGGGAATAAAAAAGACAATCGTTGTGAAATAATGAACAGATGGAAACAAAGATTGTATCCCTTGAGGCTGTTCCTTCTTTCAAGTGAATCATAGCGGATCCCTGTCTACACTCAATCCACCCACCTTGTACATGGAGGCTGAAGGAATCAAGGTTTGAGGCAAGATATATCTTGTTACTTTTCGGGTCTTATTATTACTAGTAAGAATTTCATGGCAATTATTTTAAGCTCTCTTTAGCTGTGTATTTTCCATGGTAGATAAGGGAAGGGGTGGCGAGGCAAGAGAGAAGGAGAGATTGGTGGGTAAATTAAATGAAGGGTGATAGAGAAAAAAATCCATTTATAAAGGTCACTCTGCTCATGATGAGCTGGCCTGCCCGAATATTGGGTGAAAGTCCAACACTGGTGAGTTGACTGTTTAACTCTGAATTAGCTGTTCTGAATTAGAATTGTGGACACAGCCCAGACCATCACCTAAACCAACTTCCCTTCCATTGAAGGTACACAAAAATGCTGGAGAAAGTCAGCGGGTGCAGCAGCATCTATGGAGCGAAGGAAACAGGCAACGTTTCGGGCCGAAACCCTTCTTCAGACTGTTTTCCATCTTCTCTACTCTCCTATCCAGCAAGAGGTATAGTAATGTGTAAACGCATACTACCAGATTCAGAGACAGTTTCTTCCCAGCTGTTATCAGGCAACTGAACCATTCTACCGAAACTAGAGAGCAGTCCTCGTAGAAGACCCTCAGACTTTTTTGGACTTTAGCTTCCATTAAACGTTATTCCCTTTATCATGTATCTGTACCCTGTGGATGGCTTGCTTGTAATCATGTGTAGTCTTTCCACTGACTGGTCGGCACACAACAAAAGCTTTTCACTGTAACTCGGCACACGTGACAATAAACTAAACTGAACTGAAAACTAAACTATTTCCTAAATTGTTATTTAGATGGATTAGTGCAACAAATTTTATGAAATCAAGGTTACTCACTTCTTCATAATGAACTGCATCATGCGCTCCACTTGAATCTCCTCCCTGCCTAATGTATGGTCTATTATATTAAAAGCTGCACTAACCTTTACCCCCATTGTATCAGTTTAGAAATATCATTGTGTGTCAGTGCGAGGATAAGCTGCGTTAATGTGCTCATGTGGCTGTCACTTCCTTTGAAGCTTCTTATAAGCTCAAGGACCAAATAAATCTCATTATGTTAATTCATCATTGAGCCAACTGTGTGTTCACATTTCTCAGGACATTAATTGATGAGCTATCAGAGGGCTGAATTATGGAGCAATGTTACTCTTTTTAGATTCCCCAGCTTAGACAGGGGGTGAAGAGCAGGAAGATTTTTGGCTACATAATATGAAATTGGAATTTTAAGATTCACAATGTTTTCAAGAGAGATTTAGCACCTAGGGCTAACGGAATCAAAGGGTATGGGGGGAAAGCAGGAACGGGATACTGATATTTTGTCACTTACTAAGGTTTAATTTACATTGGCCAGTGTATGTACTCACACATATCTGGGAGCTGACAGGATAGTGGGGAAATCCACAAGGTCATAAATAGTATGTGCAAACTCTGCACAGAGGGGTCTCATGGTCATGAACAAACCCAGGTAACCGACGCTATTGTGGTGGCAATACCTACCCCAGGCTATCATGCTAGCCAAGGCACCAAATGCAGGAGTAACTCAGAGGGACAGGCGAGGAGAAAAGGAATGGGTGACATTGTGGGTCGAGACACTTCCTCAGAAGGTCTCTGGAGAGAAGGAATGGGTGACGTTTATGGGTCGAGACGCTTCTTCAGAAGGTCTGAAGAAAGGTCTCAACCTGAAATGTCATCCTTCTCTCCAAAGATGCTGCCTGTCCCACACATTTTGTGTCTATCTTCGATTTAAACCAGCATCTGCAGTTCCTTCCTACACACATCATGCTAGCCATGCTGCCTTGTGCGTCATTGAAGGTGGAATAGTTTTGAGGTAACATGATTTGAGACAAAGCCTGCAGTGTCCCAGTATCTGACCTGCTCTTGACCAATTGATTGAAAGACACAGCATGGAAACAAGCCCTTTGGCCTATTGAGTCCACGTCGACCATCGATCACCCTGTTCACACTAGTAATATGTTGTCCCACTTTCATATCCATTCCTTACACATTACGGGTCAATTTGCAGAGGCCAATTAAGCTACAAACCCCCATGTCTTTGGTATGTGGGAGGAAACTGAAGCATCTGGAGGAAACCAAGCAGTCATGAGGAGACATGCAAATTCCACGCAAACAACACCTAAAGTCAGGATTGAACCAAGCTCTCTGATGCTGTGAGGCAGCAACTCGACCAATATGTCACTGTGCCACTCTTGTGCCTATGACAATTATGTAGCTGGTCCACTTAACTTTCTGGTCAGCGGTAACCCCCAGGATGTTAAAGGGGGGGGGCTTTAGTAATGGCAATGCTATTGAATGTCAACGTTGGAGGTTAGACATTCACTGAAGATAGTCACTGCGACCCACTTTTGTGGCAAAAACAGTTCCTTGCATTCATCAGCTGATGCCTGGATACTGTTTTGGGAGGCATCACAGCATGGTTTTGAAACAGCTCCGTCCAGAGTTGTGGACATAACCCAGACCTTCACGCAAACCAACTTCCTCCCATTATCTCCATCTACACTTCACGCTGCCATGGCAAGGCCACCAGCATAATTAAGGTTGAATCTCACCCCCGTCACTCCCTCTTCTATCCACTCCCATCACGCAGGAAGTGCAGAAGTGTGAAAACGCACAACTCAAAATTCAAGGATAGTTTCTTCCCAGCTGTTATCAGGTAACTGAACCATCCTAACTCCAACTACTGAGCAGTCCTGACCTACCATCTAACTCATTGGAGACCCTCGGACTATCTTTAAACGGACTATACTGGGTTTTATCTTGCACTAAATACTGTTATTTTTAATCCTATACCTGTACACTGTGGATGGTTTGATTGTAATCATGTGCATTCTTTTTGCTGACTGGATTGCACGCTACAAACAAGCTTTTCACCTTTCGCAGGGGACAGACTCCTGACCGACATACATTACAAACCCACTGACTCACATGGCTATCTGGACTACACGTCTTCCCACCCTGCCCCCTGTAAAGACTCCATCCCCTACTCCCAATTCCTCCGCCTACGCCGCATCTGTTCCCAGGATGAGACATTCCATACCAGGGCATCGGAAATGTCCTCGTTCTTCAGGGAACGGGGATTCCCCTCCGCCACCATAGATGAAGCTCACACCAGGGTCTCATCCATACCCCATAACGCTGCTCTCTCTCCCCATCCCCGCACTCGCAACAAGGGCAGAGTCCCTCTGGTCCTCACCTTTCACCCTACCAGCCGGCAAATACAACACATATTCCTCCGCCATTTCCGCCACCTCCAACGTGACCCCACCACTCGCCACATCTTCCCATCTCCCCCCATGTCTGCCTTCCGCAAAGACCGCTCCCTCCGCAACTCCCTCGTCAATTCTTCCCTTCCCTCCCGTACCACCCCCTCCCCGGGCACTTTCCGTTGCAACCACAAGAAATGCAACACCTGCCCCTTCACCTCCCCCCTCGACTCCATTCAAGGACCCAAGCAGTCGTTCCAGGTGCGACAAAGGTTCACCTGTATCTCCTCCAACCTCATCTACTGCATCCGCTGCTCTAGATGTCAGCTGATTTACATCGGTGAGACTAAGCGGAGGTTGGGCGATCGTTTCGCCGAACACCTCCGCTCAGTCCGCAATAACCAACCTGACCTCCCGGTGGCTCAGCATTTCAACTCCCCCTCCCATTCCCAATCCGACCTCTCTGTCCTGGGTCTCCTCCATTGCCAGAGTGAGCAACAGCGGAAATTGGAGGAACAGCACCTCATATTCCGCCTGGGGACCTTGCGTCCGGATGGCATTAACATTGAATTCTCCCAGTTTTGCTAGCCCTTGCTGTCTCCTCCCCTTCCTTAACCCTCCAGCTGTCTCCTCCCACCCTCCCATCCGCCCGCCCTCGGGCTCCTCCTCCTCCCCTTTTTCCTTCCTTCTCCCCCCCACCCCCCATCAGTCTGAAGAAGGATTGCGGCCTGAAACGTCGCCTATTTCCTTCGCTCCATAGATGCTGCTGCACCCGCTGAGTTTCTCCAGCAATTTTGTGTACCTTTTTCACTTTACTTCGGTACACGAGACAATAATAGGCTACACTAAAAGTGACATGGTGGCACAGCGGTAGAGTTGCTGCTTTACAGTGCTTGCAGCACCGGAGACCCGGGTTCGATTCTGACTATGGGGGCTGTCTGTACGGAGTTTGTACATTCTCCCCATGACCGCGTGGGTTTTCTCCGAGATCTTCAGATTCCTCCCACATGAACTGCCATGAATGGTCTTGATGGCTCCGATTCTGTCTCTGTGGTTGTCACCAGATCTGCTGGGTACTTCCAGTGTATTTTGCTCCTGTCTTGCAGGACGTTGCAGCCGTGTTCATTATTGGCACTGTAACGATATCTTCAAAATATTTCCTTTCAGCTCCAAGAATTTTTAAAGTTGAGTGATGAATATTTAAATGCCATCAAAACTACGCCCACAGGAGACTTAGTATAAACTTTCGCACTGCATTTGGCCCTGCAAAACAATGTCATCATCCATCAAAATCATGGTCGATCTTCTCCCTTAATGTCATTTTTTGCACTGCCTTTATATTCTTTGATTCACTTACGATCCAAAAATTATTCTCACTAGTTCATAAGTCATAGGAACAGAATTAGGCCATTCAGCCCATCGAATCTACTCCACCATTCACTCATGGCTGATTTATCTTTCCTTCTCAACCACATTCCCCTGTCTTCTCCCCATAACCTTTGACATCCTTACTAATCAAGAACGAGTCAATCTCCATCTTAATAATGTCCAATGATAGCCTCCACAGCCATCTGTGGCAATTAAATGGATAGATTCACCACCCACTGATGAAATACATTTCTCTTCATCTCCTTTCTAAAGGTATGTCCCTTTATTCGGAGTCAATGCCCACTGGTTATAAACTCTCCCATTAGTGGAATCCACCCATCCATCCATCCATCCATCGGCTTGTACACGCTAGAATTCAGAAGATTGAGGGGGGATCTTATAGAAAAGTACAAAATTCTTAAGGGGTTGGACAGGCTAGATGCAGGAAGATTATTCCCTATGTTGGGGAATTTCAGAACTAGGGGTCACAGTTTAAGGATAAGAGGGAAGTCTTTTAGGACCGAGATGAGAAAATCATTTTTTACACAGAGAGTGGTGAATCTGTGGAATTCTCTGCCACAGAAGATAGTTGAGGCCAGTTCATTGGCTATATTTAAGAGGGAGTTAGATGTGGCCCTTGTGGCTAAAGGGATCAGGGGGTATGGAGAGAAGGCAGGTACGGGATACTGAGTTGGATGATCAGCCATGATCATATCGAATGGCGGTGCAGGCTCGAAGGGCTGAATGGCCTACTCCTGCACCTATTTTCTATGTTTCTATGTTTCTATCCATCCAAACATCGTCTTTCTATCTCTATCTCTATCTCTATCTCTATCTATCTATCTATACTATTAATAAAACTCACATCTTGACCTCTTCCGGTCTGTGTTGTATTAAAACTTGCGCAAAAACGATCCCCCACAGCGCTACGATTTTTCGCCACCTTACTCACCGTTCTCCTCCGCTGCAAGTCAAATACGGTTTGTTCCGATCGGTAAAATAGTACAAATGTTATGAAGGTGTAAAAATCGTAAAAACAGCTCCTTCCGGAACCTGCTGTCAATAACGCGGCAAGGGGAATAAAAAGTTGAAGGGGCGCAGTGTGTTGAGCAGCTTGCGGGAGGCAGCAGCGCGTGGAGTGTCAACAGCTTGAGGAGAGTCAGCAGCGTGCGGGCTGCTTCTGAGGCGACCAGCAAGACCAGCCGGAAGCTGCTGAGTTGAACCGGAAGCCTCTGAGTGAAGCCAGAGTGGGACCGGGATGTACTGCGAGTGAGCAGTGCGGGTGAGCAGAGTGCGAGTCCCCCCTCCACACACACCCCCCTTCCCACTCCCCCCCCCCCCCACACCCCCATTCCCCAGCCCCAACACCCCCCTTCCCCCACCCCCCCTCACCCACACCCCCCCTCACCCACACACCCCCACCCCCACATACCCCCCTCCCCCACATTCAACCCCCCCACCCCCCCTCACCCATACACCCCCCCCCCCACATACCCCCCTCCCCCACACCACACCGCCCCCTCCCCCACATCTCCTCTCCTGTCAGTCAACGCCGCGTGGATTGATCTATTTTCATGTCACTCCCCGATACGGCCTGCCCCTTCCTGCGCCATCGCATCTTTACTGGAGCTGAGGGTGGCCGGCGGAGGTCTCCAACCAGACCGAATTTTCGGAGGGACCGAAAGCGGCCCAGTGCGGAGTCGGAGATGTTGCCAAACGGAAAGCAGAGTCTGATCCCGGCAGGAGGAGAGCATCCAGCGCCCGCTGTGAGTCCCAAATGCACTGCCATCGCAACGACCCGCAGCTCCAGCCCCTTCCCCTCTGGTCCCCCTCGCTGGTTCCTGCCACCCTCCCCCGTGATACCCCCCTCTTGCCTATGGCTCTTCCCCAGTCTTTTCTCTGAGCTCGCCCCCCTCCCCCCTCCCACCCACATGCTGGTGCGGTCGTAGCTGCTGGTGCTTCCGAGCCGATCCGAGGCCTGGCTCTAAGGCACCGACAGCTGATGCTCCTCCGGGGCACGCAAGTAGCAACAACCTCGAGATCCCGGGGAGGGAGAGTGGAGGATGAGAGGGGATAGAGGGAGAGGAGTGGGGGAGGTAGGGAATAGAAGGCGAGGTCGTGTGGGAGAGGTGAGGAGGGATAGTGGGGGGGATAGGGGGTGAGGAGTGGGGGAAATGGTGGATAGAGGGATAGGAGGGGGTAGGGAGGGGAGAGGAGTTATGGAGGGGGGGAGGGAAGGAGTGACTAAGGGTAGGGGAAAGGAGAGGGAGAGAGAGGTGAGGGAGGGATTGCGGGATGGGAGGAGGAGAGGGGAAAGAAAAGGGAGGGTGAAGAGGAGGGGGAGAGAGTGCTAGGGATGAGGAGAAATGAGCTGCGCCTGTGCAGTTGGGGGCTATGGGTGAGTGGTGGGATATTGCATTGCGGGACCAAGCTCCCTGTGTGACAGGGACCCAATGGGTCCCACTTAGTCTAGTCCTCTCTAAATCTCTTTGTTTTTGATATACACAATGACTGAACCTTAACAGAACTCCAGGGTGGAGAATCTCAAATCTTCACCACCTTCTGAGAGAAGAAATGTTTCTTCTTCTCAGTCCTAAACCTCAGTCTTGTTCTTGTGGTTAGTATAGCTTGTGAATAGGAAACAGAAGTCCATAGTAAAACAATGTGGCTTGATCTGGGACTGACTCTGTGCCCTAGTATAGTTTAGTTTAGGTTGTTTAGAGACACAGCACGGAAACAGGCCCTTCGGCCCACCGAGTCCGCGCAAACCAACGATCCCCATACACGAACACTATCCTACACAGTAGGAACAATTTCCATTAACACCAAGCCAATTAGCCTACAAACCTGTACGTCTTTGGAGTGTGGGAGGAAACCGGAGTTTCCCGGAGAAAACACTATGGTGGTGGTGGGGCAGGGGGGTGATGATAGGCACATAGTTGTATCACTAAGTAGCATCATTGGAAATATGTTCCACATTCCTGTACCTGACGGTGTTTTACATCAGCACAAGTTTAGTTTATTTTTAGTTTTAGAAATACATCGTGGAAACATCTCCTTCAGGCCAACGAGTCCACACTGACCAGCGATTCCCCCACACTGATACTATCCTACACAAGCTGGGGACAATTTTTATTTATATCAAGCTGATTACTTACACACCTGTACGTCTTTGGAGCGTGGGAGGACACCGAAGATCTCGGAGAAAACCCACGCAGGTCACGGGCAGAACGTACAAACTCCGCACAGACAGCACCGGTAGTCGGGATCAAACCCGGGTCTCCGGCGCTGTAAGGCAGTAACTCTACCGTGCTGCCCTGATGATTATAATTTTGCAACTTGAATTGGCAAATGCATTATCCAGTATTACACGTGGGTCCAATAATGCCACATCAGCAATACCCACACAAGTGGTATCTATTTTTGTGCAGTCATTCTTAACATTTTTTTTCAGCATTGTTTTATTTGCAATGACACATCTGAACAGCCAAAACAATGATTAGTACCTCACCCTGTGTTTGCTAATAATAATGTTTTGGAATTTCACGGCAAAGTCTGTCACAATTATTGCTGTTGAGGCATTCGTAAAGAAACCTCTGCAAAGCATTCCTGTGATGTTGACGTTCCAGTGGGCACATTGCTTATTTAATGCAAATCTGTAACAGGTAAATCTATTATTATCCTTCAATGTAATGCATGGTATTGCAGAGTTACCTATTTTAAATCTCAAATGTAGGCCATGTATCCAAAACAGATTCAAGTTCCAAGCAAAATGATCCTCGCGTTATTTTTGACCTCGGCATATCCTTTAATTTTACTTCGGAGTCACGTGAGTGACTACGTGAAGAACCCGCTCAGTGCGCAGGCGCGGCATTACGCCAGCAGTGCAACAGCGGCTGCCACGGGAGCTAGGCTGTCCCGTTACAGGATGAACCGGACCGTCAGGTGAGTATCCTGAGGTCGGGTTTTCTTTACAGGTGAGCCTTTTTCTGCTTGTGTTTTACAGGCAGAGAAAAAGGCTCTGGATAAAACTGTCCCCTGTTTTCCCGTTGGGGAGGGGGGCAGCAACGGCGGTAGGAGCGACCCGGTGTTCCGTAATTCCCCGACACGGTGCCGAGGCCAGCCCGCTAGTACCTGAAGCAGCGGGCTGGACGCATAGCCACTCGAGAGGCATCCGGCAGGTGTTTCCCGATGTCGGACGGGACGTCTCTCCACCCGCACGGGGGGAGAGAGAGCCGCCTGAGCCGCTGGAGCGGCTCACGGAGCAGATGCCTGCGAGACGCGCTGCTTGAGGGGCGCTCTCGCTACACAAGGCACAAAAGCTCCAGAAGAACCTGTCCCCCGCTCGACTCCAGCGGAGGAGCGTTCCATTGCAAGGGGGGCAGCAACAGGCGGTAGGAAGAAATACCGGTCGCCCCGCTATCCCCATCACCGCGCCGAGCCCAGTCCCGCTAGTGCCTGAACTGCGGGCTGGATATCTAGCCATCCGAACAGGCATCCGGCCGGTGGCGTCCGATTCGTCGGACGGGGACATGTCTCCACCTAAATGGAGGAGAGCCAGCCGCCTGAGCTGCATCCAACAGCAATTGGAGCAGCTCCAGCGAGTTGCGCAGAAAGAGCGCTCTCGCGGAGGGAGGTCAGGCAACCCCTCCACAGTGCCTCATGCACTGCCCTCTGCTCCCTCATTACTGGAGGCTAGCATTGGTGACCAGGGCTGGGCTGGTCTGGAACAGGGGCAGGCGGACGAATTCGGGAGTATGCCAGGGGTGCAGGAACATGAAGAGCTGTTGGGTGTGATGGACCGCTTGTAGCAACCCCACGGGCTGGAGCCAAGAATGGCGGCCAGCATCAACCATTACTGGAAAAGGTGCTCGCTGAGGTGCTGAAACAACACAGCACCAGAAAACGGTGAGGCCCTCAAAGTAAAAAGTGTCAACAGCCAAATCTGGGGGCATGTGGGTCACACATCCAGACCCAAGAACTCAAGCTACAGCGGATCCTAAGGCTCCTGACGTCAGCCATCACAGCCTTTGCTCGTTCCGTGGAGACCACGGAGATGGATACCTGCCAGCAGGATGTGCTAGCATTAATGTGTACCACACAATTTGAGATCAACAATCTACGGAGGGAAACATAAGACCTGCCCTCAATCCCAAATTTGCTGGCTTGTGTAAAGCCCCAGCTGCGGAGACGGACGCGCTGCTATTTGGGAAAGATTTCAATAAAAACTGGAGGAGATGCAGGAAGCATCAAAAACCTTCGGCCTAATGAGGGCAGGCCCCGGGACGAGCAAACCAAGACCTCCGATACCCAAGTGGCAGCACCCCACGGCATCCACCAGTCGACGTCCGCAATATGGGACTGGTGAACGCTTGGGGTCCGCACATTATCTCCAAAGATCTTTCAGATCAGGGCCCGCAGCGGACCCTCTGGAAAATGCGCCTCCCCCCAACATCGCCAGCACGTCAGAACAAAATCTTCAGGAAAATGAAGAAACAGAATCGCCAATAACCATGGAGGTAGGTGGGTCTGGTCGCTACCAGCATATAGAGAATAAGGGTGCTTTATTAACAAGGGGGAGATTACACTTGTTTAAAGAAGCATGGGGTATGGTCACGAGTGACAAGTATATACTCAACAACATTACAGGATATAAAATACAATTCATGTCAGAAAAAAACGCCGCCAGTTCAACAATGGCCTCAAAGGGTATTTCTCCCTCCGTCAAAGAGAAACGTGAGGGACAAGCTGAACTGGTGAGACTTATCACAAAGGGGGTCATCGAAAAGACCAAACATGAACCTTTGGAAATTGTATCGAATATATTCACTAAAACCAAAAAAGATGGTGTCTGTCGCATCATCATTGACTTAACATCACTAAACAAATTTGTTAAGTATATACATTTCAAAATGGAGACATATGTTACTGCCAAACAACTGAATTCCAAAGGACACTTCATGGCAAGCATTTATCTTAAAGATGCTTACTATCTAGTACCCATATACAAGGATCATCGCAGATACCTAAAATTTATCTGGATGGTACAAAGCATTGCCCTATGGGCGAACTTCAGCCCAAGATTATTCACCAAAATATTGAACCCAGCCATGGCAATACTAAGAAAACAAAAACATATTGTCATGGCATATCTGGAGGATATTCTCATAGTAGGTAAAACGATGGAATTGGCTGTGGCAGCAGTATCAGCTACAAAACAGCTCCTCGAAACTCTGGGGTTCGTCCTACATCCAGATAAATCTAAGTTGAAGCCATCCACTATCATGGACTACCTGGTAATTGATAAATACTACGGTGATGGCTTGTATTAACCATATGGGTGGCATAAAATCATTATCATGCGACAAATTGGTCAACATGATTTGGCAATGGTATGTCGAAAGACATATTTGGCTATCAGCTACTTACCTACCAGGTAAGCTAAACACCCATGCCATGAGAAAATTAAACGTCTGGGTTGCAAGTTTGAACAGACCTTACCTGGAACTGGGATTGTCTAAACAAACCATCACCACCATGTCGGCATCCCTTTGAACATCCACCAAGAGGCAGTACTTAACCAGCATCAAAAAAGGGAGAAGTACTGCCAGGAAACATGGACAACATACGCAACAGCTACAGCCACCAACATACTGGAGTTCCTGGCCATCTACACCACGATGTAGGGATCAGCTACAGTGCCATCAACACAGCGCAGTGCTCTTTCTGCTTATCTCAAACCAGCGGCAGGACAACAGGCGATGGGATCCCATCCACTGGTGGTAAAACTGATGAAGGGCATTTACAATATCAAGCCCTAAGCCCAGGTATACCCATATTTGGGATATCAGTGTGGTCCTGACATATCTCAGGGAATGGCCACCAGCCAGATCCCCCGGCCTCGAGCAAGCTACACTAAAGACGCTTAGGTTGATGGCACTTGTATCCGCTCAGAGGGTCCAGTCACTACACCTATTGCGACTGGACAACATGATCACAGCTCCAGACCAGATCTGTCGTTATCCAGCGACTGGTCAAACAGAGCAGACCAGGAACACCTAATCCAGTCGTGGCTTACCCACCAGAACCACGGTTATGTGCCATGACCTACCTACTATCCTACATGGACACAACCAGAATATTCGAGGGAGATGAAAAGCCTTGTGGGTCAGTCACAAAAACCTTATGGTGGGGTACGAGCCAAACCATTGCGAGATGGCTCAAGCAGGTGCTAGAAACTGCTGGGATAAACACTAACATGTACAAATTTTATTCCACCAGGGCAGCATCCATGTCGACGGCTAAAGAATGGACATGCCTATACACCACATCCTGGCTACAGCAGGATGGTGGGAAGGGAAAAGACCGTTCAGAAATTTTATAATAAGCCGTTGGCAAAACCTGGTTTATTTACAGTAAAGATTTACGAACTGCAAATATTTAATTTAAGCCCAGGGGAGCAACTTAATTCTTTGTTGTTATTGTTTAAAAAATACCATTGTGTTTTTCTACAAATAGACTCATTGGTTCATTACGATAACACTTCCTCCCTCAAGAACTTCGGCAGTGAGTGAAATGAAACTGTTACACGGTTTGAAATCACAGAGCTTTGAAATCTTCACGTAGTCACTCACGTGACTCCGAAGTAAAATAGTAAGATTAAACGAGAACTTACCAGTTTGAAGTTTGATCTGTATTTTATGAGGAGTTACGATGAGGGATTACGTGCCCTCCGCTCCCACCCTCATTATATGGATCAAACTAATAAATTGATGTCTCCTTATCTTTACTATGTTTACTTCAAAATAACTGTGTCTATCTGTGATTCCACACCGCTGCTTGGAAGTATGCCGCGCCTGCGCATTGAGCGGGTTCTTCACGTAATCCCTCATCGTAACTCCTCATAAAATACAGATCAAACTTCAAACTGGTAAGTTCTCGTTTAATCTTACTATTTTTCATTGTATTGAAAGCAAGTTCCATGCAGTCATACATATAGTAGTAGTCTGGAGAAGTCCAAAGAAGGGTCTCCACCCGAAACGTCACCCATCCTTTTTCTCCAGAGATGCTGCCTGACCCGCTGAGTACACAAGTTCATAAGTTATTGGAGTAGAATTAGGCCATTCGGCCATTCGGCCCTTCGAGTCCACTCCGCCATTCAATCTTGGCTGATCTTTTTTCACACAGAGAGTGGTGAATCTCTGGAACTCTCTGCCACAGAGGGTAGTCGAGGCCAGTTCATTGGCTATATTTAAGAGGGAGTTAGATGTGGCCCTTGTGGCTAAGGGGATCAGAGGGTATGGAGAGAAGGCAGGTACGGGATACTGAGTTGGATGATCAGCCATGATCATATTGAATGGCGGTGCAGGCTCGAAGGGCCGAATGGCCTACTCCTGCACCTAATTTCTATGTTTCTATGTTTCTATGATCTCTGCCTCCTAATCCCATTTTCCTGCCTTCTCCCCATAAACCAAGACACCCGTTCTAATCAAGAATTTGCCTTAAAAATATCCGCTGACTTGGCCTCCACAGCCCTCTGTGGCAATGAGTTCCACAGATTAACCCTCTCATTAAAGAAGTTCCTCCTCACCTCCTATCTAAATGAGCGCCCTTTAATTCTGAGGCTATGACCTCTAGTCCTAGACTCGCCCACCAGTAAAAACGGCCTTTCCACATCCACTCTATGCCTTTCATTATTCTGTAAGTTTCAATGAGGTCCCTCAACCTTCTAAAGTCCAGCGAGTATAGGCCCAGTGATGTCAAACGCTCATCATATGCTAACCCACTAATTCCTGGAATTATGCTTGAGTTAAGGGCCTGTCCCACTTAGGCGACTTTTTAGGCGACTGCCGGTAAATGTCATAGTCATAGCAGGTTGTCGAAACACTGGCAACTGGACCCCCCTACGACAATGTCTACGACAAGCTACAACCGGACCGTTGGAGACAGCGGTGGAGGGTCAGAGCGGTGGGGGCTTGAGTCGGGCACGGGGCTTGTTCTCGCGGAGACCCAGGACCGTTGGAGACAGCGGTGGAGGGTCAGAGCGGTGGGGGCTTGAGTCGGGCACGGGGCTTGTTCTCGCGGAGACCCAGGACCGTTGGAGACAGCGGTGGAGGGTCAGAGCGGTGAGGGCTTGAGTCGGGCACGGGGCTTGTTCTCGCGGAGACCCAGGACCGTTGGAGACAGCGGTGGAGGGTCAGAGCGGTGGGGGCTTGAGTCGGGCACGGGGCTTGTTCTCGCGGAGACCCAGGACCGTTGGAGACAGCGGTGGAGGGTCAGAGCGGTGGGGGCTTGAGTCGGGCACGGGGCTTGTTCTCGCGGAGACCCAGGACCGTTGGAGACAGCGGTGGAGGGTCAGAGCGGTGGGGGCTTGAGTCGGACACGGGGCTTGTTCTCGCGGAGACCCAGGACCGTTGGAGACAGCGGTGGAGGGTCAGAGCGGTGGGGGCTTGAGTCGGGCACGGGGCTTGTTCTCGCGGAGACCCAGGACCGTTGGAGACAGCGGTGGAGGGTCAGAGCGGTGAGGGCTTGAGTCGGGCACGGGGCTTGTTCTCGCGGAGACCCAGGACCGTTGGAGACAGCGGTGGAGGGTCAGAGCGGTGGGGGCTTGAGTCGGGCACGGGGCTTGTTCTCGCGGAGACCCAGGACCGTTGGAGACAGCGGTGGAGGGTCAGAGCGGTGAGGGCTTGAGTCGGGCACGGGGCTTGTTCTCGCGGAGACCCAGGACCGTTGGAGACAGCGGTGGAGGGTCAGAGCGGTGGGGGCTTGAGTCGGGCACGGGGCTTGTTCACGCGGAGACCCAGGACCGTTGGAGACAGCGGTGGAGGGTCAGAGCTTACCAAATCCCGTAACGTTCCACACTCCATAGGGAGGGTTTCTGGGGAAGCCGCTGATTGGTGGGAGCAGACTAGAGGAAGCAGCTGATTGGGTGCAACCTCAGGTTAGCATTTCTGCTTTTTGGTTAAAGGTACAGTGATTTAGTAAGGGTACAGTGAGCTAAGGGAGGCTAGGGAATACTGTGTACAGTTCTGGGGTCCATACTTAAGAAAGGATGTACTAGCCCTGGAGGCAGTGCAGCGAAGGTTTACAAGATTAATTCCTGCAATGAGGGGATTGACATATGAGGAAAGGTTGAGTAAGCTGGGACTCTACTCTTTGGAGTTTAGAAGAATGAGAGGCGATCTCATTGAAACGTATAAGATCGTGAGGGGCCTTGATCGGGTGGATGCACCGAGGATGTTCCCAATGATCGGGGAGGCTAGAACTAGGGGACATAGTTGCAGAGTGAGGGGGGGCTCTTTTAAAACTGAGATGAGGAAGAACTTCTTCACCCAGAGGGTGGTTAGTTTGTGGAATTCACTGCCCCAGGGAGCAGTGGAAGCAGAAACGTTAAATTTATTTAAGTCAAAAATAGATGGTTTTTTAGCTGCCAAGGGGATAAGGGGCTACGGGGAGAGGGCAGGGATATGGACCTAGGTATGGTTAGTATAGTAGACCTGAGTGATCTCCTGGACAAGTGTCGATCGCCTGGATTGGGGTCGGAGAGGAATTTCCCGGATTTTTTTCCCGAATTGGACCTGGGTTTTTATCCGGTTTTTTGCCTCCCCCAGGAGATCACGCGGTTCTTGGGGTGGAGAGGGGTGATAGCGGTATAGAGGGGAGGGTAGTGTCTTGTGTTCTGTGTCTTGTGTCTACTGTTTGTGGGTAAGTGTGTCTGTTTAGTGTTCAGCCATGAGTGAATGGCGGTGCGGGCTCGACGGACCTGATGGTCTACTCTCGCACCTACTTTCTATGATTCTATGATTCTATAACCTACCACCAGGTCGACGTCAAGCTACGGCAAGCTACCGACAACCGGCGACCCATTAGGTCTGAGGACCATACAGGCGATACCCGGAGACTATGTGGCGACTGCCTAGTCGCCTGTAGTCACCTAAAAAATAACCTAAAGGGCCTGTCCCACTTGTTGACGTCGCGTGCAAAGTCCGGCGCCCGGGCCAGAACTCCTCAGCTGGCCCACTGGCTGGGCTTTGTGTGCAGTCCAGCACCTGGGCCAAATCATCATTCACTCAGTCAAGGCCGAGTTGGTCAACGAATTGCCATCAGGAATTTGTCCCTAATTTTGACCTTTTGTCCCTTACTGGGGATTGAGAAAGTTGGCAACCATACTGGTCAGTGCAGACCCTGAAGAGTTTGTTTCTGCGCTGTATTTCTAAAGTGCCAAAGTAAAGTAAATGCTGGGAGCACACTTTGATGTACATAGTTGGAAAAATCTCTTAATTTTCCAATTGCCACTCATCATTATTCCGTCTCCATTTTATGTTGACATAATCACAAATTTGCAGATCTATAAACAGCCGAGGACTGGGACTAATTGCATGGTTTTTTTTTTCAAGGAGTGGGCACATGCAAAACCTTTAGTGTTCAAAGGTTTTGCAATTCCATAATCTTTCTCTCTATGGGCCTCATTCTTTCAGGGAGATTTACTGATAGCCAAACAAGTCCTTGTAATAACACAGTGGAAGAGTTCATTCAAGGTTTTCATGTTCTTTCTGGGGAACCGAGAGCTCAGGAATGCTCTAAAGATAAAGAATATTCTAAGAATAAGCACTCTTATTTGTATTTGAGCAGAGTCTAAACAATGAATTCCCAATATGTTTAAGAATGTGACAATTATTGGATTACGACCAACAGCAAATGTTTGATCTTTGAGAAGGACATGAGAGGGAATATCTTGAGGATAATACTGCCCCTTGAGTCTCAGTTTAGTTTAATTTAGTTTAGTTTAGCTTTAGAGATACAGCACGGAAACAGGCCTTTTGGTGCACCGAGTCCGCCCCCACCAGCGATTCCCGTACACTAACACTATCCTACACACACTGGGGACAATTTACAATCTTTAACGAAGCCAATTAACCTACAAAACTGTACGCCTTTAGAATGTGGGAGGAAACTGGAGCACCCCAGGAAAAACACAGGAAGTCACAGGAAGAATGAAAACACTCCGTACAGACAGCAGTCGTAGTCAGGATCGAACTGTGGTCTTTGGCACTCTAATGCCCCTGTCCCACTTCTGCCCCTGTTGCACTTAGGAAACCTGAACGGAAACCTCTGGAGACTTTGCGCCCCACCCAAGGTTTCCGTGCATTCCCGGAGGTTCCCGGAGGTTTTTGTCAATCTCCCTAATGGTCGAAAGTGGTTTCCGCTTCTTCTATGTTCCGGCGATTATTTCAAAAATTCAAAACCGGCCGCGACTAAAAATAGGTTGCCGTTTTAAAAATTGGTAATTTTTTAGTCGAAGCCGGTTGCGATGCTAGTTGCAGGTGGTTGCCGGAGGTTGCAGGCAGTGGAAGGTAAGACCTGCAACCTCCGGCAACCACCTTCAACTAGCATTGCAACCGGCTTCGACTAAGAAATTACCGATTTTTAAAAACTCCTTTCCTCTCCAGATCACACACATCGGGTCAAGACCCTTCTTCAGACTGATCAGTCTCAACCCAAAAAGTCACCCATTATTTCTCTCCAGATATGCTGCCTGTCCCACTGTGTTATTCCAGCATATCGTATCATTAAATTGGAAAGGGTGCAGAACAGATTCACCAGGATGTTTCGGAGAGATTGGAGAGAGAGAGGCTGGGAGTTTTTTCTTTAGAGCCAAGGATGTTGAGGGGCTGACCTTAATGAAATCACACTCCGTGTTATATCATTGTGCTTGTTCATTAATTCCTAGGTCAAAACACAAGAATATATGAAAGTAGGATCAGCAGTAGGCCATTTGGCCCCTCACGCCTGTCCTACCCTAGAATGCGGTCACAACTGATCTATCTCTGGGCTCATCTCCTTTTCTGTGCCATTTTTCCATGTATCTCAATTCGAGGATTCATAACCTATCCATAATCACCAGTAGCTGCGCCATCACTTCTGTGCATGGAGGTCACCATGATCCACTACCCAAGACAATTACGGAACTTGAGGGTGTTTTTTGAGGCCGCGAAAGGAGAGTTCGCTAACCATTCACAGCTGCCGACTTTACCTTTCACCTTCCGTCGAGGCCATCTAGGAATGAAGGACAATTAGGGGCTAGATGGTAGCTTTGCCCACGCCAACCAACCTGTCCCACCTGCCTGCGTTTGGCCCATGTTCCTCTAAACTTGTCCTATCCATCCATGTACCTGTCTAAATGTTTCTTAAACTCATTGTTCACTTCTTGATCAAATGTAAAGAAAGATTGACTCGAACTGTAAGTGACGCTCACATCCCATAAATGCAATAAAAGTAATCTTATCCCCTTAAGGAGCCACTTCATTACCAGCTATTATAATTTTATTATTTCCCAGATAGGACATTTTTTTAATCTCTCGGTAGGATGACCATAACTCGATCAGTTTTACTGTTCACGAGATATTGTTCACTGCATGTATGCTGGTGAAATGCTGTCACGTGGATTTCAGTAAAGCTTTGTGTTTAATACAGGGATGGTTCCTGCCTTTAAGATTTACTGACAGCCCTTTGCCCTTGTGAAACACTTCTATGGCAATATATTATATGTTATGTTTCTACCAAAGCGGAAGTCCTGTAAATGTTCTGCTTCCTATTTGTATCAAATCTGACCCAGAATGAATTTCACGATGAAATAAATTCAGTGAGAATTTAAATGATGAGTACGTTGTGGTTGCCGTATGTTTTTTTCTGATGAGGACAAAAAGTGCCGGAAGAACTCCATGAGTCAGGCTGCATCTGTGGAGGGAATGGACGGGCAAAGTTTTGGGTTGGTAACCTTCTTCAAACTGATTGTGCTAGAGGCAGAGAGAGGTGGGTACAGATTGGAGGATGGGGGTGTAGATTGGTGGAGAAAGAAACAAAGGCTAGAGGCAAAAGAGGAGACAAAAGGGGTGGCAGGTAAGGAGAGAAGAGGAAGAGTGAAATATAAAGCTGGAGGCAGGGATATGGGTGGAAGGGATCCGATGAGGAAAAGGAGGGAAAAACCTCTGGCTGGTTCTGATGTCTAAGGCCACACCATTTGACCCAACTTTGTGGAAACCCTTGCAATTAGAGTAAATCTTTTTTATTTTTGATCAATAAGTGAACTGGCATAAGTACTCCAGCATTTAGTGTCTATCTTAAGAAACATTTAGGCAGGTACATGGATAGGACAGTTTTAGAGGATATGGGCCAAATGCATGCAGGTAGGACAGGTGTAGATAGAACACATTGGTCAGTGTGAGCAAGCTGGGCCGAAGGGTCTGTTTCCACACTGTAAGTCTTTCACATTCCTCACAAATTGTCCTAAATGTGTTTTTTTTCTTCTCTCCATCTTGGTTTTTATTGTATTGATACCAAACCACATTAAAAAAATGTATGATTTGTACTGAATTGAATGAAGGATACTTTATTCTCACATGTACCTAGGTAAAGTGAAATGCTTTATTGTAGACAGTACACAAGTGTCGCCACGTGTCTGGCGCCAAGAAAGTTACAAAGTACCGAACGGTCCTAGCTACAACCTGCCCGCTGTACGTAGCAGCAGACGCCCCTTCCTCCCACCCTGCTTCACCCTTCGTTCCTCCTTCTGTTGAAAATTTAGCAACGGAATTTTCCTACCTGCCATGTCCACTGAGGCTCATGATACTCATGCTCAGGGAAGAACTGCAGATGCTGGTTTAAATCGAAGGTAGACACAAAATGCTGGGGTAACTCAGCGGGACAGGCAGCATCTCTGGAGAGAACGAATGGGTGACGTTTCAGGTCGAGACCCTTCTTCAGACTCATGATACTTCGTTGTTCTTGTGCTGGTGATCACCTAACTCTGACAAGTAAAGGCCTCGTAACTTCACTTGCAACAGAGAACAGGCTCAAATGAGACAGCAGCAAAAAAATGCAGTGACAAATTTTTGATCTGATCCACAGCATTATATTGCACTTTTATGATTCATTGTAAAAAAAAATAAGAAAATGAGGAGGCAAGACTTTAAATCTGCTCTCCCAGTCTGCAAGATCATGGTAAATTCTATTCCGCAACAACATTCCTATCCAGATCCTACATTCCTTTGTTCTATGGTGTCAAAATGTTTACCAGTCTCCATGAAAGCAACTGAACTTCTAGACCTTCTGCATTGAAAATTCCAAAACATTTTACATTAATAACATTTAAAAGACATTTGGACAGGTACATGGATAGGATAGGTTACCAACCCAAAACTTTGCCTGTCCATTCCCTCCACAGGTGCTGCCCGATGCATGGAGTTCTTCCAGTACTTTATGTCTTCATCAGAAAAAACAAACCGCATGTGTGCTCATCATTTCAACTCTCACTGAATTTATTTAATTGTGGAATTCTCTGCCTCAGAAGGCAGTGGAAGGAGATTCTCTGGCTGCTTTCAAGAGAGAGTTAGATAGAGCTCTTAAAGATAGCGGAATCAAGGAATATGGGGAGAAGGCAGGAACGGGGTACTGATTGTGAATGACCAGCCATGATCACAGTGAATGCCGGTGCGGGCATGAAAGGCCGAATGGTCTACTCCTGCACCTATTGTCTATTGTCTATTATCTATTGAAGGGTTTGGAGGGATGTGGGCCAAGCGCAGGCAAACCGGACATGCCTAGATGGGGCATCTTGATCGGCATGGACAGGTTGGGCCAAAGGGCCTTGTTTCCATGCTGTATGAGTCTATAACTCTATCCTCTTCATTTCATTCCTCAGTTCATACCTTGAACTATTCCTGCAGAGTTTCCTGCAAGACAAAACAGCCTCTCAGTATCTCTTTACCAACCCTTCACGGTGTTGTACGGAGTTCGTATATTCTCTCTGTGACCGCGTGGCTTTCCTCCGGTTTCGTCCCACACTTTAAAGGATTACAGGTTTGTAGAGTCATTGGCTTCAGTAAAAAAATTGTAAATTGGTCCTTGTGTGTGTAGGATAGTGCTGGCGTACGGGGATCGCTAGATGGCTCGGACTCGGTGGGCCGAAGAGCCTGTTTCCACTCTGTATCTCTAAACTAAATTGTCTGCAAACCCCACATCTCTTGAGTGAATCATAAAGAAAGTAATGCTCTTTGCATTTATGATGATCTCCATTCTCATGCTTGCTATTACAGACAGATCTGCAGTTTAAAGGAAGCATAGAGTGACATTTCTTTAGATATGAGAATCTTTGATATCTTTACAGAGCAGCTTTCGTGCCGCCCACAGATGAATATTGCTTAGTGGTATTTTCATCTCGTTTTTGATACCTGCTCAAAGAAAAGCAGCAAAATGACATGGTCGATAATGTTTTTTATGAATCAGGAAAATGTTATTCAACAGGAAGTAGTACCACATCCTAAAATATGCCAGACACGAAGATCAAAGAATTTGGTTTAAAAATGGCCAAATTGCCAACATAAAACTAAACTGAAATGACGACCAGTAAATTGAAATCAAATGTTATCTTCTCTGCATTGAGTTTAATTTATTATGCATCAGCTTGCTATTTTCTGTCTTCACGTGAGGTAATGATTATTAATGTGAATAAAAGTTTAGATTTGACTAAAGGAGATGTTAAACTATGATCCTCCTGATCCTCACCTACAAAGCCCTCCACCATCTGGCCCCCCCATATCTCATTGACCTCCTCTCCCCCTACCAACCCTCACGGTCCCTCAGATCCACATCAGCCGGTCTCCTCTCCATCCACAAGTCCAACCTCCGCAGTTTTGGGGACAGGGCCTTCTCCAGGGCAGCTCCCAGGCTCTGGAACTCCCTCCCCCAACTGATCCGCAATTCCGTGTCCCTCACCATCTTCCAGTCCCGCCTCAAGACCCATCTCTTCACCTCTGCCTATCCTTAGCCCCACGTCCCCGTCCCTTTTCATCTGTGCATTAATTGCCTCATACTGTGTTTTGTATTGAATTCTGTCTTTACTTTGTGTACTAGTCATGTCTCTACTATTTATTTCATTCCCCTTACATGTTTTTCCTCTACATGCTCAATTTTTGTAAGGTGTCCTTGAGACTCTTGAAAGGCGCCCATAAATAAAATGTATTATTATTATTATTATGAACACTCAACAAACGTAAACACTGCCATTAGAGTCATAGAGTCAACTTGCCCACAACAGCCAACATGTCCCAGCTACACTAGTCCCACATAATAATAATAATACATTTTATTTATTGGGCGCCTTTCAGACATCTCAAGGACACCTTACATCTTTTTTTTAGATTAACAGGAATATAAACATATAATCAGAATAAAATAAATAATAAAGACATCACAGAAACACAAATTAAAAACAGAATTCAGTCCAAAAACAAAAAATCAAAAACACAGTGTGAAGCGAGAGCAGCGGCAGCTAAAGCGCCGCTTTCCCTCTCCCTTCCACTCTCCCTTCACGGCAGCCATCCTGGACACAGACTAACAGGATTACATTACAGACAAAAAATCATCCCCCCACAATGGTTACCACTGTGGGGGAAGGCACAATGTCCAGTCCCCATCCCCAAGTTCACCCCAAAGTCAGGCCTATTGAGGCCACCTTGCTCCATATCCCTCCAAACCTGTCCTATCCAGGTACCTGACTAACTGTTTCTTAAACATTGGGATGGTCCCAGTCTCAACTACCTCTTCCAGCAGCTTGATCCATACACCCACCACCCTTTGTGTGAAAAAATTACCCCTTAGATTCTTACTAAATCTTTTCACCCTCCCCGTAAACCTATGTCATCTGAAAAAAGTTCATATATATGTAAGTTCATATATACAGTATATATATATATATATATATATATATATATATATATATATATATATATATATATATATATATATATGTTCATATATATGTGTGTGTTCACGTATACATTGGCAAACTTTTTCCATATATACAAGTTTTTTCACATATGTGCATGTGTGTGTATGTATGTATACATATATACGGTTTTTTACACACACACATACACACATATGTATATATATATATGTGTGTGTGTGTGTGTGGATGTAAAAAAACATATACATGTATACATACACATATACATATACATACACATATACATTAAAAAACATATACATGTATACATATATATATATATACACACAAATACACACACACACACACACACACACACACACACACACACACACACACACACACACACACACACACACGTGAGTGTGTGGCGATATATATAATAGTGTGAAGTCAATAATAATGCCCCCAAGTCTATGTATTGCAGAGACTATTTGGAGGTTGCAGTGCTTAATAGCCTGATCGTTGTTGGGAAGAAACCGCTCCTGAACCTGGATGTCACAGTTTTCAGGCTCCTATACCTACTTCCCGATGGCAGGAGTGAAATGAGAGTGTGGCCAGGGTGGTGTGTGTCTCTGCTGAAGGTGGCTGGCTTTTTGAGTCATTGATTCTTGTAGATCCCTTTGATACTGGGGAGGTCAGTATCTGTGACGGACTGGGCAGCGTTCACCATTTTTTGCAACCAGAAATGGAGTGGGGGCAGATTTCTGAGAGACTTTCCATGAGGATTGGCTGTCTGGGAAAGGATTTTAAAAAATTGCCTTTGTGGTAAATTCCTTAAAAATGGAGAATCTGGGAGAAGGGCAGGGCAGTGAGCTAAGATGGTTTCAAAAGCTCAAAGGGAAGAGAGAGCATTCAAAAACTGAAGAAAGATCTTGCCTGTCCATTTGCCCTGCAGATGCTGCCTGACCTGCTGAGTTCCTCCAGCACCTTGTGTGTTGCTCATTGGAAGTGATGATTTTTTTTAATGCTGACAATCCTGGTGATTACTGGAAGCACTGGCGTATGTTGGATATTTAGGCCACGGCATCAATTTTCCAGATCCTCGTTAGCTCTCAAGTGACTCTGCTGCCAGCTGTTGAATCATTTATCGTCAAGATCAAAACTCAACGCAGCGTAGCCACCACGGAGACCGATCCATGGGGTGGGAATGGGGGGGGGGGGGGGGGGGGTGCGGAGGTGGGTGGTAAGGTTCTGAGGCTGAGATTCCACATATGTATTAAATGTTGAGGATACATTGGTGAGTGCGCATCTTCTTCTAGTCCTGCATGTGTCATCGACAAAGGCTGCACAGAAATAGGCCCTTAACTAAATAGTGACCCCACCCCACTGCACTACGAGTTAAAAACAACAATGCAGACTAAATTTTACTTGCGGAAAATCTTTCAACATGCTGAAAAATATCTGTGACCTAGCTGAGGCTGCGAGTATTCAGGATCTTCCCTCGAGCATGCAGGAGAGTTCCATTGACCTCATAGGACCTCCTAGGACCACGTGTCGACCATGCTGTGAGTTTGAGTCGAGGGCAAACTCTTCTAAACTCGCAGATTAGGTCGCCGCAGTGGGACAGCCCCTTAAGTTGGGCTATAGAGCCTGGGTTGAGGAGCTGAGCTGGACTTAGGAGCCTTCTTTCGTGTGGCGTGCACAGCCTAATGTTGTTGGACAACTTGTTGTATTTGATCTTCCGTTTGTGCACGTCAAGTTGATTGCAATCTTCAACCCCACTTAGGAGCCTGTTTTAATGTGATTTGCATCTGATGCTAAAAATGGTGCCACCTACTCGATGCACCTATTGGCAAAAGGAGGAGGAGAAGAGAGTCAGTTATAAGCGGCGCTGTTGGCTTTGGAGGTGGCTAAGGTAGAAAGGTGATTTAAAATGTGAGGTAAGAATGAAATCATGACAATATTTACCTTAGTATGATCCATGAATACAAAGAGATTATTTCTGTACATTTTGGTGACATACAGAATCACACGTCATATTGATAATGCTCCCTATATTACACAATGAAAGGAGCGCTGGTCATTTCCTTTAGTTTGCTGGCATCCCGTCACTCTGCACACAGAAAGACTACGTGCAATAACTCAAACCGGCCACACAGTAGCAGGAGATCCACAGCATTTCGCTGTGTAGCACAAGACTAATAGACCCGCAGATAGACACATACAGCTAAAGTAACTCAGCGGGGCAGGCAGCATCTCTGGAGAGAACGAATGGGTGAAATTTCGGGTCGTGACCCTTCTTCAGAACAGGTCTGAAGAAAGATCTCGACCCGAAACGTCACCCGTTCCTTCTCTCCAGAGATGCTACCTGTCCCGCTGAGTTACTACAGCTTTTTATATCTAACTTTGGTTTAAACAAGCATCTGCAGCCCCTTCCTACACTAATGGAACCGCAGCAGTTTCCAGCACAGAACTCATTCGAGACTCAAGGCTCCCCGGGACTCAAACAATCGCAAAGAAAGTAAACAAAAGTGCTGGAGAAACTCAGCGGGTGACGCAGCATCTATGGAGCGAAGGAAATAGGCAACGTTGCCTATTTCCTTCGCTCCATAGATGCTGCCGCACCCGCTGAGTTTCTCCAGCACTTTTGTCTACCTTCGATTTTCCATCATCTGCAGTTCCTTCTCAAACAAAGAAAGTAAGTCAGTTTCTAAACAGCAACCCAACAAGATACAGGTAGTTTAAATGTAGAATCAAGGAACCTCAGGAGTGTCCCGAATAAAAGGCCACCTATCCATGTTCTCCGGGGATGCTGCCTGAACGTCGTTACTCCTGCACTTTGTGTCTATTTTTACAGTTAGTTTAACTACTTAATAAATAAGTACTTAATCAACCTCTTCTCTGGTTCTGAATGTGCTGACTTGGGTCAAGCAATGAACCGTATTACCGGATCTGGCCCTCAATATGAATTTGACAGGGAAGTCTTTGAGAAAAATTCCCTCCCTGTGAAGGTCATACAGTGACTTATGACCCTCATATGTTGTTCTAACCAACTGGCAGAAGAAGAGGAATACCGGGCAGAACTGATCATGTTCTGTATTCACAGCCAATATTTCTGTGAAATGCCTGAATCTTAGCATGAGACACTGACCATAAAAACAAACATCTAAATAAAACAAGGTGAAGAGAATATAATATGGAAGTAGTGGGAAATGTTGAACTATCTGCAATTTTAATAACAGCAGCTTATTTATTTGGTTAACCAGAAAAGTACTGTGTTCGTGTGTGTGTGTGTGTGTGTGTGTGTGCGTGTGCGTGTGCGTGTGCGTGTGCGTGTGCGTGTGCGTGTGCGTGTGCGTGTGTGTGTGTGTGTGTGTGTGTGTGTGTGTGTGTGCGTGTGCGTGTGCGTGTGCGTGTGTGTGTGTGTGTGTGAGTGTGCGTGTGCGTGTGCGTGTGCGTGTGCGTGTGTGTGTGTGTGTGCGTGTGTGTGTGTGTGTGCGTGTGCGTGTGCGTGTGTGTGTGTGTGTGTGTGTGTGAGTGTGCGTGTGCGTGTGCGTGTGCGTGTGCGTGTGTGTGTGTGTGTGCGTGTGTGTGTGTGTGTGCGTGTGTGTGTGTGTGTGTGCGTGCGCCCGTCCGTCCGTCCGTCCCTATTTTCACTCGTTATTGAGTATGATTCTGATCTGGTCCATGAGGTTACAATGAGAACAGAAGTGCCTGATTCGACCAATTTAGGGCACAGCGGGGCTGGGGTAGAGTTGCTGCCTTAAAGCACCAGGGACCCGGGTTCAATACTGACAACGGATACTGTCCACATGGAGTTTGGACGTTCTCTCCGTGACCAAGCGGGGTTTTCTCCTGGTGCTACAGTTTCCTCCCACACTCCAAAGACGTACAGGTTTGTAGGTTAATCGGCTTAGGCAAAAATTGTAAATTGTGCCCAGGATAGTGGTAGTGTATAGGGATCTTGGTTCTTGGTTCTTGGTTTCTTGGTCCTCCAAAATATTCCAAATGGAATTTAAACTGGAGATGGGTGATCGCTGGTCTGCATGGACACCGTGGGCTGAATGGCCTGTTTCTGGGCTGTATCTCTAAAGTAAAGTCTAAGCTTGAATGTTTCTTTCATCTTCATTGCAACATTTCCTCCTCACCTACTGAACATTACATCACAGCCTTATAGATTAGGTGGCACAGTGACACAGCTGGTGGAGCCATGCCCCACAGGGCCAGAGACCCAGGTTCGATCTTGGCTGCTGTCTGAATGAAGTTTGCATGTTCTCCCTGTGACCACGTGAGATTCCCACATCCTAAAGATGTGCAGGTTTATAGGTTAATTGGCCTCTGTAAATTACACCTAGTGGATGAGAAAGTGAGATAATATAAAACCCGTGTGAACGTGTGATCGATGGTCGCCATGGACCCGGTGGGCTGAAGGGCCTGTTTCCATGCTGTATCTGTCAATTCAATTACTGACAAGATACAGCTGCTGCATAAACTTACAAACTTGTTGACCTAAAATTATGCATTGAAAGCTCTGTGGCCAGCAATAAATCCTATATTTTTTCAACATTTGGAATAAAAATATATTAATTTTATTCCATTCAGAGGGTAGATCTTTCGTGGAATGAGCTGCCAGAGGAAGCTATAGAAGCAGATACATCAGCCCACCTTGTCCATACCAGCCAAGGTAGCATACTGGGCTGGTCCCATTTGCCTGGATTCAGTCCATCTGAACCCTTCCTACCCATACAAGAAGATAGGCACAAAATGTTAGCGTAACTCAGAGGGTCAGGCAACATCTCAGGAGAAAAGGAATAGGTGACATTTCGGGTTGAGACCCTTCTTCAGACTGAATCAGAGGAGAGGGAAACTAGAGGTATAAAAAGGTATGGAACAAATCAGAGCTGGCACCGATGTCCAAAGAAAGATGGAGCCCATCCATATATTGTTCCAAAAATCTTTAAAAATTCATAATTTAGTTTTAGAGATACCACGTGAAAACAGGGCCTCCAGCCTACCGTGTCCACGCCAACTAATGCTCACCCATAAACTAGTTCTATCCTATGCACTAGGGTCAATTTACAGATTAACCTACAAACCTGCAAGTCTTTGGAGTTTGGGAGGAAACCGGAGCTCCTGGGTAAAATCAATGTGGTCACAGGGAGAACGTGCAAACTCCGTACAGCCAGCACCCGTAGTCAGGATCAAACCGGGGCCTCTGGCGCTGTAAGGCAGCGACTCTACTGCTGCGGCGCCACCGTGTCACCAAATTGTTAATATGAGTTCAAATCCCAGGTCGTGAAATTAAAACTCGTAAACTAAATAATCTGGAAAAGAGAGCTAATATCAGTAAGGGCGACTTTGAACCTTCTCAATTGCTAAAAAGCCCATCTGATTTCCTGCATTACTGAATATTTCCAGCATTCATTGTTCGAACATCTGATTTGCTAAATCTGATATCTTTATCTAGTGTGGCTGGTGCGGTTGACTGTTCAGCAACTCTGAAGTGCCCACCAAACTGTTTCGCTCCAGGGGCAATTTGGCAAAGGGAATTAAATGCCAGCCAGCGAGCCCCACACCTTGGGAATAAACTAATCAAAAGTAGCAACATGGTTTAATGCTAAACTATGTGCAAGTGAAGTTCAGTTTCCTGAGGAAATATATACAAAATCAGAAAGGTAATGTAGGCTGACAGAATACTTGGGATCGTGGCCTCCAACTACTAAAGCACATGGTAGCATTGGAGAAAATGTAGAGATTTTCAGTACTTTATTGGAACAGAGAAATGTACCTTTCTGAAGAGACACCATGTGCAGAGATATCCATCAGGAAAAGAGACAATGAGGGGTCCTTTAAAATTACGCCTGGCCTCTTTGGTAATAGAGGGAAACTGTTTCCAGTTTGTGAACTCAGAATGTGGAAACATCAGTTTAAGTTGTTGACGAGCAATTTTTTGTATAAGGCAGGATGAGATTGTGGAAAAATTACTCGGACGTGAAGTTCTTGAAACAGTTATAAGGTGGGCAAATCTAGCTAGCAGGGAGCCAAATGGCTAAATCTTCTTATCGAGTCCACATCACAAGATTAGAAATTATTCAGCCCAAGCTGAACACATTTCTCGGCATCTGCATACAATGGCGTCTTGCGCTTCTTGTGCTTCTTGTGTGTGGTGGTGGATAGATTGGTGGAAATAGGGCCGTGATGTGAGTGCCCTTTCATTGACCCCAATGGCGAAATAAAGAAGTTCAAGATAACCTCAAGTTAGGGCGGCACAGTGGGGGAGCTAGTGGAGCTACACCCTCACAGTGCCAGAGACCAGAATTCAACCCTGAACTAGAGTGCTGTCTGTGTGGAGTTTGCATGTTCTCCCTGTAACCACATGGGTTTCTTTTGGGCGTTCAGGTTTCCTCCCACATCCCAAAGGTGTGTAGGGTTGTAGGTTAATTGGCCTTTGGTAAATTGCCCTGACTGTGTACAATACAATACAATACGGGTTTATTCGTCACATTGCACATAAAGTGTAGGGAGTGGATGTGAAAGTGGGATGGCATGGAACCACTGTGATCGCTGGTCTGAATGGACTCAGTGGGTTGAAGAGCCTATTTCATGCTCTATCTGGTAATTAATAACTGGGGACTAGTAGAGCAGTGATGTTCTGGGGCTAGAATTTGTGTGTATTATGTGAGTCGAAAAAAAGGCAAGTATGTTTAGCTTTTTACTTTGTTGTTATGTTTTTTTAAATTATTTCTTAATATTTAATTAAATTTAATTAAATACATTTGATTAAACATATTTATGTCTTTAATTTTTGGACCGATTTTAATTTAGTTTTATTTAGTGAAATCTATTTGAATTGCTTAATAATGTCCCGGTCAATAACTTTTAAAATCAGTTCTAAAACTTCTGACCTCAGTGACCTGTCACGGGTCATCAGTATGTTACCAATGAAAGGCTTCAAGATATGTTATAGATTCATGCAGCATGCTAACCAGTCCTTCGGCCCAACTTATCTATACTGACCAACTTCTTCATCTAAGCTGCTCCTATTTGCCTGCATTTGGCTCATATTCTTCTAAACATTTCCTATCCATGCACCTGTCCCAATGTCTTTTAAATGTTGTTATTGTATCTTTCTGAACTGCTTCCTCTAACTCGTTCCATATATGTACAACCCTCTGTGAGGAAAAAGTTGCCCCTCACGTTACTATTAATTTTTTTCTCTTCTCACCTTGAACTCATGCCCTCTAGTTTGTGATTCCCTTCCCCTGAGAAAAATGTTTCCATGCAGTCACCCTATTTATTCCCCTCACAATTTTATACGTCTTAGTCAGAACTTCCCTCGGCCTTCTGTGTTCCAGTTTAGTTTAGTTAATTATTGTCCCTGAAGTGTAGTAACAAACATTTTGGTGCATGTTCTCCAGTCAATGAAAATATATTAAGCAATTTCAAAGACGTACAGGTATGTAGGTACATTGGCTTGGTAAATGTAAAAATTGTCCCTAGTGTGTGTTAGAATAGTGTTAATGTGTGGGGATCGCTAGTCGGCATGGACTCGGTGGGCCGAAGGCCCTGTTTCCACTGTATCTCTAAATAAACTAAACTAATCTGAACCAGATAGATTTCACTAATTAAAAATACATGATTATATTCAAGCCGTCCACAGTGTACAGATACAGGATAACAGGTATAACATTTAGTGCAAGATAAAATATCCAATGAATATAGTTCAAAGGTGCCCGACTCTCCCAACAGCTCAGGCCCTCGAACCCTCACATCCTCATAAATCTTTGCTGCACTCTATATAATTCATGGAAGCAATTGTTTGATTTCTGGATGTCTGCATTATTCTGATGTAAACCAAATAATTTTCATCATTCGTCATCCGTCAGCAGTAAACCCACTTGAGAAATCACAGTAAATGCTATTGTGTAAAAAAGGAAAGACATGAAGTGGAATTTCCAAGTTGTGAAAGGAAAGCTGGAATTGGAACGACTCCTGATATGTGCCACACATGGACAAATACTGGGAAATCCGAGTGCAATGACACAGTGTTTACAGTGCTGGCTCCGTGCCTTGTTTCTCCAGACCCGAGTTTCTGCGGCTACGAGTCCTTTCAATATGTCCCGCACCGCACTTTCCCCCAGGTACAGTCTGTAGCTTTGCCTTACCGGAGAGCTGGCAGACATAAAGCCAGCAAAGTAAATGTTTACAGGTACAACATTAACCCCGCCTGTTATCATCTAAACAACTGTGATGAGGCATCAAAATTGCATCATTGGCCAATCTGATCATACGGGGAAGTTCTTGGCAGAACATCAGCATGTACTGGAATCAATGTCCCACACTCTCTCAGACTTTTAAAGGGCGAATAAATAAAACCAGACGTTCAAGGAGGAATATTATGCAAACAATCAAAAGTTAATAACTTTAACAGCAAAGAAGCTTTGCAGTCGTTATGTTGGGTGTGAGTAGAGAAGGGATTTGTTCACTTGCTGTAACATGCCTCTGTTCAATGCGGCAGAGATTAACCCATTATGTACCGAATGAGGGTAGACAAAAGTGCTGGAGAAACTCAGCGGGTGCAGCAGCATCTATGGAGCGAAGGAAATAGGCAATGTTTCGGGCCGAAACCCTTCTTCAGACCGAATGAGGACAGGTACAAAGAGCTGGAGTAGCTCAGTGGGTCAGACAATATCTCTGGATAAAAGGAATAGGTGACGTTTACAGTACCAAATGGTATTGTATGAATGTATTCAAGAGTCAAGAGTGTTCTATTGTCATGTGTCCCAGATAGAACAATGAAATTCTTACTTGCAGCAGCACAACAGAATATGTAAACGTAGTACACTGTAAACAATATAATAAATGAGGAAAAAAAGTTCAGTGTGTGCACACACACACACACACACACACACACACACACACACACACACACACACACACACACACACACACACACACACACATATGTACACATAAAAAACAAACAAACAATAATAGTGCAATAATAACATGGAAACATAGAAACATAGAAAATAGGTGCAGGAGTAGGCCATTCGGCCCTTCGAGCCTGCACCGCCATTCAATATGATCATGGCTGATCATCCAACTCAGTATCCTGTACCTGCATTCTCTCCATACCCCCTGATCCCGTTAGCCACAAGGGCCACATCTAACTCCCTCTTAAATATAGCCAATGAACTGGCCTCAACTACCTTCTGTGGCAGAGAATTCCACAGATTCACCACTCCCTGTATAACAATAATAGTCTACGTAGTTCAGAGCTTATTTGAGGTTGTAGTGTTTAATAGCTTAATGGTTGTAAGGTTCCTGAACTTGGATGTTACAGTTTTCAGGCTCCTGTACCTTCTTCCCAATGGCAGGGGTGAAATGAGTGTGTGGCCAGGGTGATGTGGGCCTCTGATGATGTTGGCTGCCTTTGAGAGGCAACGACTCCTGTAAATCCCTTCGACGGTGGGGAAGTCAGAACCCGTGATGGACTGGGCAGTGTTCGCAACTTTTTGCAGTCTTCAGTCTTCAAACGATCAACAGTAATTCGTAGCCTATAAATGTTCATATTCAGTCAATTGCTGTAGATTTTACACTTGCTTCTGCGATTTTATTTCCCTTTGATGCTTGGGGATACCTTTTTGCCCCAATAACCTCGCGTAGTGAATAAAAGATCTGAATAGTTCAATGTGAAATATGGTTTTAATTTCCACATGAAATTCACCAGATAACACATGACAGACAATATCACTAATGTATTTCAGCTGGTGTCACCAGCCAGCAGCATGTCATAGCTCAGAGACAGTGATTTGCAGGTGAAGGCATAAATATCATCAGCATTCTTTACTTTATGATATGTATGATAAGGATGCATCTGAATTAATATGCTAAATATGCTGGCTGCATTTCGAGTATTGTGTTCAGTTTTGGCCACCATGTTATAGGAAAGATGTTGGCAAGCTGGAAATGGTGCAGTTTACGAGGATGTTGCCCGGACTTGAGGGCCTGAGCTGTAGGGAGAGGATGAACAGGCTAGGACTTTATTCCTTGGTGTGCAGGAGTATGAGGGGTGATCTTATAGAGGTGTACAGAATGATGAGAGGAACAGGTCAGGTAAACACACAGAATCTTTTGTCCAGAGTAGGGGGGTCGACAACCAGAAGACATGACTTAAGGAATAAAGTCCTAGCCTGCTCAATCTCTCCCTGTAGCTCAGGACCTCAAATCCTGGAATTGATACCAACTGGTTATTCGCAGGAAGGAACTGCAGATGTTGGTTTACACCGAAGATAGATACAAAATGCCGGTGTAGCTCAGCAAAGGAATGGGTGACGTTTTGAGTTGAGTTGGCTGTCCACCTGATTAAACATAGAAACATAGAAACATAGAAAATAGGTGCAGGAGGAGGCCATTCAATCCTTTGAGCCAGCACCACCATTTGTTGTGATCATGGCTGATCGTCCCAAATCAGTAACCCGTGTCTGCCTTCTCCCCATATCCCTTGATTCCACTAGCCCCTAGAGCTCTATCTAACTCTCTCTTAAATCCATCCAGTGATTTGGCCTTCACTGCCAGGGAATTCCACAAATTCACAACTCTTTGGGTGAAAAAGTTTTTTCTCTCCTCAGTCTTAAATGGCCTCCCCTTTATTCTAAGACTGTGGCCCCTAGTTCTGGACTCGCCCAACATTGGGAACATTTTTCCTGCATCTAGCTTGTCCAGTCCTTTTATAATTTTCTATGTTTCTATAAGATTACCCCTCATCCCTCTAAACTACAGTGAATACAAGCCTAGTCTTTTCAATCTTTCCTCATATGAGAGTCCCGCCATCCCAGGGATCAATCTCGTGAACCTATGCTGCACTGCCTCAATCACAAAAAATGTATCTCTGTTTGCTTTGTCACTTTCTCCCAGCTAACATTAATCTATTTTAGATTTTCCTTGATCTCCATCCCCTTTGAGGTCTCGTTTTCACACCTTACCCTTCCTCCGTGTCTCCCTCTCCGCTGACTCTCAGTCTGAAGAAGGGACCCGACCCCAAACATCACCCATTCCTTCTCTCCAGAGATGCTGCCTGACCCGCTGAGTTACTCAGCATTTTGTGTCTGCCAAAGATAGACACAAAATGCTGGAGTAACTCAGCGGGACAGGTAGCATCTCTGGAGAGAAGGAATGGGTGACGTTTCGGGTCGAGACCCTTCTTTAGACTAATCTCTACCAACTCTGTATTTCCCAGGTGTGGCACCTCTTCCATTGCCACAGTTTGCCCAAACATTCTGCCAAATCCATCTTTACACACACAACGTTGTTTAAGAAGGAACTGCAGATGCTGGAAAATCGAAGGTAGACAAAAATGCTGGTGAAACTCAGCGGGTGAGGCAGCATCTATGGAGCGAAGGAAATAGGCAAAGTTTCGGGTCTGAGGAAGGGTTTCGGCCCGAAACGTTGCCTATTTCCTTTGCTCCATAGATGCTGCCTCACCCGCTGAGTTTCTCCAGTATTTTTGTTTACACACACAACAGCGGTTTCCAGCTCTCTGTTGCAAATGCTCCATTGACAATCTGACGGCACTTCAATACAATATCACAAAGATATCATTATCAACTTTCCTGGATGCACTCTCTCCAAAGAATAAACCATTGCCCATCAAACGAGACTGAAGACCTCTCCTGTTTTGTTGAGGCGGTGAGATCACTTCCAATGTCCAAGAAATGTAGTTCTGGCCCCATCACCCATTCCCAACAGAGGGAGGGGTGGGGGAGACACAAGGAAGTGCAGAAGCTGGAATCTTGAGCAAGGTACGGGGAGCTGGAGGAACTCAACAGGTCAGGCAGCGCCTGTGGAGGGAAATGGAGGATGACTTTGTAGGTCGGCACAGTGGTGCAGTGGTAGAGTTGCTGCCTCACAGCGCCAGAGACCCCGGTTCGATCCTGACTGCAAGTGATGTCTGTATGGAATTTGCACGTTCACCCTGTAATCGCGTGGGTTTTCCCCAGGTGCCCCAGTTTCCTCCCATACTTCAAAGATGTACAAGTTTGCAGGTTAATTGGCTTCTGTAAATTGTCCCCATTATTTAGGATGGAACTAGTGTATGGGTTATTGCTGATTGGCATTGATTCGATGGACTGAAGGGCCTATTTCAACTCTCTAAGTCTAAGGTGATGCTTAAAAATAGTTTTAAATATTCAATTTTGAAATGATTAACCTTAATGAAATGTCTGGACAGTTTCCCTCTTCGCAGATATCTCACAACCTGCTGAATCATCCTTGTGTTAACCTGCTTATATTCTAGACAATTGCTACATTAAGTAACGAACGAGGAGCATACAAAGGGTAGAAGGAATAAGATTTGCCTCACTGAGTTCCTGGCCAGAATTGTATTCATATTTAGTTGCCACAGTTAAGAGTGGCACGTGGCGCAGCGGTAGAGTTGCTACCTTACGGTGCCAGAGACCCAGGTTCGATTTTGACCATGGGCGCTCTCTGTACGGAGTTTGTACGTTCTCCCTGTGATGTGCATGGTTTTCTCCCGGATTTTCGGTTTCCTCCCACACTCCAAAGACGTAGAGGTTTATAGGCTAATTGGCTGGGTATAATTGTGTGTGTAGTAGTGTGTGTAGGATAGCATCAGTGTGCGGGGGACTCTCCGGTCGGCGTGGACTCGATGGGCCGAAGGGCCTGTTTCCGTGCTGTATCATTAAACTGAACTAAATTAGTGCTCAAACATAGGTGTTCCAAGGGACAATTTCAAAATGTAGTTTTTGCTTGGGAATTTTTTTTGAATGTATTCGTTCACAAGTCATCGCTGGCTGTGCTAACATTTATTATCCACCCTTTATTGCGTCGGAGGTAAAAGAGGGTGATTAACATCAGTGGGCTGTATATAGACGGATCAAGTAAGCAGGGAAGATTTCTGTCCCTGAGAGACATTAGTGCAGTATGATGGGTTTTTATGACGTGCGCAGTTTCATGTCTACCATCACTTAGATTGGCTTCTTTCTGTAATTCCAGATATTATGAAGTACTCGAGTTTAAATTCCCCACCTGCTGTCCAGAGACTCGAACCTATTACTCTGGATTAATGGCTTGAGCGTCTGACTGCCGATCCAGTAACTACAACCTACAAAGCTACTTCTGATCTCATTTCAGCTGATGCACAAACACAATTCAATACATGTAACGTGGAACAATGAAGAAATGGTTGTTACTGCATTTCATTCCAGGAAAGGTTTACCTTCAATCTCATGGAGTTGACATCACCAGGCCTGTGCGATCGATTTTCTCTGCTGCACTTTACTCACTGGGTAACGCGCGGCTGAAGGAATCAGGAATGAATTCCAGCTTGTGTCAGGTGGCAGCACGATATTGTGGTTTGCAGAGTGGAAGTGGAAGTGGATACAACTTGTCCTTGGGTAGTAGACACAAAAAGCTGGAATAATTCAGCGGGACAGGCATCACCTTCGGAGAGAAGGAATGGGTGACATTTCGGGTCGTGATCCTTCCTCAGACTTGTCAGGGAAAAGGGAAACGAGAGATATAGACGATGATGCAGGGCGACAAAGAACAATGAATGAAAGATTATGCAAAAACAGTGACGATGATAAAGGAAACAGGCCTTTGTTAGCTGTTTGTTGGGTGAAAACAACAAGATGGTGCGACTTGGGTGGGGGAGGGATGGAGAGAGAGGGGATGCCGGGGTTACATGAAGTTAGAGAAATCAATATCCAATCACATAAAGTTGAAGCTTCTTCCTACACACTTGTCCTTGGTTGTTGCAGGCTAAGGATCAAGGAGGGCCATCGGAAGCTCCTGGCGAGGGCCGCTGAGCTGTCCAAGAGAGGACGGGTACGCAGTGGGTGCTGGATGACAGACGGGCACGCTGGAAGTCAGCCGTGGACGCGTCGCTGTGAGAACAGAGAGACCTGATATGGGGGGGGGGGGGGAGGGGGGAGGCGGGGACCATTTAGAGGAAGCAGGTCCTTCGGCTCAACTTGCCTACACCGGCCAACATGTCCCAGCAACAATAGTCCTACCTGCCTGCACTTGGTCCATATCCCTCCAAACCCGTCCTATCCATGTCTCCGTCTAACTGCTTCATAAACATTAGTCCCAGCCTCAACTACCTCCTCTGGCAGCTTGTTCCATACACCCATCACCCTCTGTGTGAACATTTGGAACTACATTGAACATTATGTAACTTTGTTGGTGCCCTATGCATGTGTGCGGACGTGTCATCGAAGGACGAGAAGCCGAAGCAAAGAAGTGGTAGCCAAATAACCGAACGGAAACAAAGCCGAAACATCAACTAACCAAAAGGGTGGGACGCCTAAAAGCAAACTCACTGAAAGGCTGCGTCGCCTACAAGCCAACTAACCGAATGGCTGCTCAGCCGACAAGTCAAATAACGGACATGACGTCGCTGAGGGGGTGGGGGAGGGGGACTTGTCAGTGATTGGTCCAGACCCCCACGTCCATCACATCACTGGCCGATGGAGACGGGAGGGTGGGGGTCATTTTCCCACACAAGCCATAGGTCAACCCGAGCACCACTCTGAACCCGAGCACCAAGTTGTAAACGGTCCATGTGAAAATTGTCTGTAGCGTGTGTAGGATAGTGTTAATGTGCGGCGATTGTTGGTCGGCGCGGACCCAGTGGGCCGAGGGGCCTGTTTCCGCACTGTATCTCCAAGCTAAATAAAGTATCAATCAACCGATCAGTCAATCAATCAATCAATTAATCATTTAAACATCTTCAGCCTTTTTATTTATTAGTGATCTGATACTAAATGAGCAGATTCTAAGGGTTAATGGAATAGAGTTAGAGTAAGAGTTGTGCAATGTACATAGGCAATGAGGAAGGTAGACCTCAAATAGTTAATTCTCATGTGATGGATTCTGATCTACAGTCAATGAGTTATGAAGTTATGAGGCATTACCTTGCTCTTTAATCCTCAGTGCCATTTCATTCTTCCCACTTTCCATCCTTTCAAAGTATCTTCATACCTTCTCCTTTTTTGCATCTTAAGCATGGTTCATTATGAAGGCAAAACCCAACGTGCTAGAAGAACTCAGCAGGTCAGGCAACATTAAACGGACTGAAAACATTTTGGGTCAGGACCCTTCGCTATAGAATTTAGAGATACAGTATGGAAACAGGCCCTTCCGCCCACCAAGTTCGCGCTAACCAGCGATCATCCCGTACACTAGCACTATCTGACACACTGTAGCACCTGTAGTCAGGATCGAACCTCATTCTCTGGCGCTGTAAGGCAGAACATCTACTGTTGTGCCACTGTGCCGATTCTTCTTCAGACTCATCTCACTGTCTTCATGTCAAAGGTGTAGCTATGGGTACTCACATGGTCCCCAGCTATGCGCCTGCCTTTATGTTGATTATGTTGAACAGACCCTGTTTCAAATGTACCTGGTGCCATTCCCGACGCTTTCTGCACTGCATTTGTGCTGCCTCCTGCAGCCGTGCAGAGTTTGTTGATTTCATTAACTTTACTACTAACTTCCACCCTACCTCAAATTTGCTTTGACTATCTCAGACACCTCTCTCACCTTTCTCAACCTCTCTGTCTCCATCACAGGCGGTAGATTATCGACTGGACTATCTACTACAAATCCACTGAGTCCCACAACTACAATCTTTACTAGAGTCTGACGATAGGTCCCAACTCAAAACGTCATCTGTCCATTTCCCTTCATAGATGCTGCCTGGCCCGCTGAATTCCTCAAGTTTTTTTGTTGCTGGAGAATCCGGCGGCTGCAGTTTTGTGTGTCTCCGGTTCACTTCTAGTCTCTCCCGCCTGAAACATTAACTTTATTTTCCCCTCCAAAGATGTTTGTTGTGTGTTGCCGAAGTTTGTGTGCTCCGATTCCACTTGAGTGACCTGACCACAAAAATGTAGGGTGACACTGCACTCTAGCACAGAAGGAGTGCTGCACTGCTGAAGACACTGCCTTTCTGATGACATATTAAGTCACGACGCTATCTGCTCTCTCAGTTGGATGTGAAATTAAAATCCCACAGCACTCTTTCCAAGAAGAACAGAGGAACTATTCCCAGTATCCTGGCCAATTATTAACATTCAGTCAGCGCCAATATCTCAACATTTATCACACCGTTTTCCGTGGGAACTTGGTGAATGCAACATGCCTGCTATGCTTCCTTCACTTTAACAATTACTACTCTTTATAAGTATGTAATTGGCACAGCGGCACAGCTGGTTGAGTCGCTGCCTCGCTGCGCCAGGAACCTGGGTTCGATCCTGACCCCAGGTTCTGTCTGTGTGGAACATGCTCCCTGTGACCATGTGGGTTTCCTCCGGGTGCTCTGGTTTCCTCCCACATCCCGCAGACGGGACAATTTGTAGGCCAATTGGCCTCTGTAAATTCCCCCTATTGTGTAGGGAGTGAATAAGAAAGTGGAATAATGTTGAACTAGTGTATAACATAGGACAGGTGATCGATGTTCGGCATGGACTCGTTGGGCCGAAGGGCCTGTTTCCACGTTCTATCTTCCAATCAATTCAACCAATCAATTATATTGGAGTAACATGACGCCATGAAAGATGTTATATAAATGCAAGCTTTGCTTCTCCAGATTCCTCAGCTGTTGAATGAACGTTAAGAAGACTAGAATAGTTTAGCATACAGTGACTCTCAGTCTCCAACACCCCACAGACAGCCTAAAAATCAGACTCGGGTGTAGTGAATGACTTGGATCATTCCAGACCTGGTGGGATCATAGTTGCCGTTTATGCCTTGAATTGAGTGTACATCAGAAATTACTTCCCCTTCCACCTGGTCCTGACTCCAACGTTCCTTTGCAACAACACTATAACAACCACAACAGGGACAGTTCTTACAAGTTCAAGTTCAAGTGAGTTTATTGTCATGTGTCCCTGTATAGGACAATGAAATTCTTGCTTTGCTTCAGCACACAGAACATAGTAGGCTCTGCCTAGTTAAGCAAGTCAGAGCAGTAGATCCCAAGGTTCATTCCCAAGGAGTTGGAAGTTAGGTGGGATTACAACTCAGCCACTGCCATTGACCACAGTCGCTCTGGTTGATGGTGGGAGGAGGTTGGCCAGAGGCTCTTCTCACCGGTGCTGTCTGGTGAAACATATGCTTGTGTGGCCACCATCAGGCAACAGACTTGGCCTTGTTTGTGAATGTCAACCAGAAGCAAATGGCTGGAAAATATGCATTAGCAAATTCACTCCGGATGAACCACAGTAATATGCAAATTTGTGCAATTTCGTCGCATTTTAAAAAAGACAGAGAGATCCTGAGAACGAGAGATAAAATGAATGAGCGAGGAAGCCGCCCTTTACGTGTTAAAAGATTTTAAAGATAAACTGAAAACTGCTTTGTTTTGCAGAAGTTTCCCTCTTCACCAAATATTCTGCGCGTGGCTTGCATATTTCATGAGTCTGTGGCTCCAGTGTTTGCTTCCGTGGATTTTCCAGAAAACCCTCTGTCACGTGGGAAAGAATTTCGAACCCGGGTTACATTGAGGCCTTGTCGAAAGATTGGCAGCGGCCCTGGAATTACAGTGGAACCAGAGCGTAGAGGTGCGGAGGTGACTAATGCAAAGAGGCTTCAGACATCCAGCGGTCTGTGAATGAGGCAGCGATCGACTCTGCCTGAATTTCAGCACATACTGTGATGATCAGCACAGCCCTGCATCTGTTCAATGTATTTTTGGTTTTGGTTTTGGGTGTTTGTAGTGTCTCCTCAGAGAGAGAGAGAGAGAGAGAGAGAGAAAGAAAAAAATGATTCATCTGAATTTCTGCTGGTGTAAACCAATGCAAAGCTCCCTCCCTTTTGATTATTCGAACGGTCGCTTTGCCACTTTACCTGATAAACACAGAAACATAAGGGTATCTCAAAATGTCAGTGTTGACGCACTTTGGCTATAGAGCAGCCTCTGCTGCTCGAGTGGCTTTTCTGATTGTGTACATGTGAGGTTCCAGTAATCTAAACAGCTGACTGTGAAAAAATGGTCATTTGATGTAAACAACATCTCACAGCTAGAATAAAATCAACTCATTGCCTTCTGAGTCAATTTCATCAACATTGATGGAGACATAGAAACGTAGAAAATGGGTGCAGGAGTAGGCCATTCGGCCCTTCGAGCCAGCACTGCCATTCAGTATGATTATGACTGATCTTCCAAAATCAGTCCCCCGTTCCTGCTTTAGACAATAGACAATAGGTGCAGGAGTAGGCCATTTGGCCCTTCGAGCCAGCACCGCCATTCAATGTGATCATGGCTGATCATCCCCAATCAGTACCCCGTTCCTGCCATCTCCCCATCTCCCCATATCCCCTGACTCCGCTATTTTTAAGAGCCCTATCTAGCTCTCTCTTGAAAGCATCTAGAGAACCTGCCTCCACCTGCCTGAAGCAGAGAATAGTAAGATTAAACGAGAACTTACCAGTTTGAAGTTTGATCTGTATTTTATGAGGAGGAACGTTGAGGGAATACGTGAAGTACCCTGCTTCCAACGCATGCGTGTCATTCTTCAAAGCAGCGGTGTGAGGTCACAGAAACTATAATGACCTAACATAGTAAGATTATCAAAGAGATACCAGTTTTTGATATGATCATAGGAGGGTGGGAGCGGAGGGCACGTATTCCCTCAACGTTCCTCCTCATAAAATACAGATCAAACTTCAAACTGGTAAGTTCTCGTTTAATCTTAGTATTTTACTTCTGAGTCACGTGAGTGACTACGTGAAGATTTCAAAGCTCTGTGACCCCACGCCGTGGAACGAGTCCATGCTTCACAACTGCCTTGGGTATTGGGAGAAAATATCATTAGCAATTTTAAACACACTCATACAAAGATTTGTGTGATATAACGAAAAATAAATTTATTAAATTGAAATCATAGCCCTGTAACCTTTTGGGCAAATTATATTATTGAATGTAAAATGCTTCCAGAAAACGATGATGGCTCCAGAACTGGTTTGTTATAAACCTTTGGAAAATCCTTTCCGATGACCATCCTGCCATTCTGAGGATTTGGTCTGTTGGCACCTCCAGAATTTTTGCTGCGGATGTTGCTGCAGCCCTGGTGGAATGAGATTTAAAACATTAGTGTCTATTCCTGCCATCTTTAGGACACATTTGAGCCACCTTGAGATAGTTTGGGTCGTGACCCTTTTGTGCGGTTTCTTGTAAGAAAGTAACAGAGCCATTTCCTGACCTCGAATGCTCTTAGTATATTCCATGTATAATTGGATATGTCTAGCTATACACAGGCGTTCGTCATTTGGATATGCCATAAATTCAATCACTTGCCCCGATGAACCTGGTCTGTTTTGTTTTATTAAATCATGTATGACAAACACCAGTTTCTCGGGTGAGATGATCAAGCAGTCCAGCCTCAGTTTGTTTAATGACTGGACTCGTTGTGCGGTAACTAACGCCATGAGCATAACCATCTTCATGGTCAGTTTCCGAAGTGATAATGCTGTTATGAGCGACCAACTCCTCAGCATGTTCAAAACGACACCCACATCCCAGATTCTGGAGTACCTGGTTTTAGGGGGTTTTGCATTGAATATGCCCCTCATAAGTTTTGTTACCAGGGGTGCGTTCCCACCGTGTGCCGCTCCGTTCCTTGCGATAGGTAATTGGAGAGTGCACTTCTGGCACTATTGATGGCACTGTAGCCTAATCGTTTATCACAATGGAGGCTGTTAAAAATTCCAATACAGCCGGAATGTTCTTGGCCCTTTGGTCTAGGTTGTTGTCAAAGCAGTATATGCCCCATTTCTTGATGTGACCGAGGTACTGCTTCCGTGTTGACAGTCTTTGTGCGGATGTGATGAGATTCATAGTCCTGTCTGACAGCCCCATGCCGTGTAGTGGGTCTTTCAGACTCTACAAATCAACAAATCCATAGTCTTATGGCATGGGTGACTGCCCCCAGTCACTGGATGAATTAATAACTTTTGGGGCTCTGTCCAATAAGGGAACATGGTTCTAACACCATCCCCTGTATGACCGAATACCACGGTTGAGTAGGCCAATCGGGTACTATGAGAATCCCAGATGCCGAATCTTGTTGAATTTTCCTTAGTACCCGATTGATGAGGCAGAACGGGGGAAATGCATAAAAAAGCCATTTCCCCCAATGCAGTGAGAAAGCATCTGTAGCTTCTGCCCCATGGTCTGGTTCCCAGGACACATACGTTGGTAATTGGTGATTCAACCTGGATGCAAAAAGATCAATATCTGGTCTACCATATTTTGCTGTAATTTCAGCAAATACATTTTTATTTAACATCCATTCCGTGTTTTCGTTAAATTTGCGTGATCTGGTGTCTGCCACTGAATTTAGCTTACCTGGTAGGTATGTTGCCGATATCCAAATGTTTCTTTGGATACACCATTGCCAAATTAAATTTGCCAATTGATCACAAGATGTCGATATATTTCCACCCATGTGATTAATATATGCCACCGCGGTGGTATTATCAATTTGTAATCGTACATGCTGGTGCTTAATTGCTGAGCAATATGACTTAAGGCCATAAAATGCCCCTAACATCTCTAGGTAATTAATACCACGTGTGTTAAGTAATAGTAAGATTAAACGAGAACTTACCAGTTTGAAGTTTGATCTGTATTTTATGAGGAGGAACGTTGAGGGAATACGTGAAGAACCCACTTCCAACGCATGCGTGTCATTCTTCAAAGCAGCGGTGTGAGGTCACAGAAACTATAATGACCTAACACAGTAAGATTATCAAAGAGATACCAGTTTTGATATGATCATAGGAGGGTGGGAGCGGAGGGCACGTATTCCCTCAACGTTCCTCCTCATAAAATACAGATCAAACTTCAAACTGGTAAGTTCTCGTTTAATCTTACTATTTTACTTCGGAGTCACGTGAGTGACTACGTGAAGATTTCAAAGCTCTGTGACCTCATGCCGTGGAACGAGTCCATGCTTCACAACTGCCTTGGGTATCGGGAGAGAGTATCATTAGCAATTTTAGACACACTTATACAAAGACTTGTGTGATATAACGAGAAAATACATTTATTAATTGAAATCATAGCCCTGTGACCCTTCGGGCAAATTATAATATTGAACGTAAAATGCTTTCCGAAAATGATGATGGCTCCAAAACTGGTTTATTATAAAACCTTTGGAAAGTCCTTTCGGATGACCATCCTGCTATTCTGAGGATTTGGTCTGTGGGTACCTCATAATTTTTGCTGCGGATGTTGCTGCAGCCCTGGTGGAATGAGATTTAAAACCATTAGTGTCTATTCCTGCCATCTTTAGGACACATTTGAGCCACCTTGAGATAGTTTGGGTCGTGACCCTTTTGTGCGGTTTCTTGTAAGAAAATTAACAAAGCCATTTCCTGACCTCGAATGCTCTTAGTATATTCCATGTATAATTGGATATGTCTTGCTATACACAGACGTTCGTCATATGGATATGCCATAAATTCAATCACTTGACCCGATGAACCTGGTCTGTTTGTTTTATTAACTCATGTATGACAAACACCAGTTTCTCTCGTGAGATGATCAAGGAGTCCAGGCTCAGTTTGCTTAATGACTGGACTCGTTGTGCAGTAACTAACGCCATGAGCATAACCATCTTCATGGTCAGTTTCTGCAGTGATAATGCTGTTTATGGGCGACCAGCTCCTCAGCATGTTTAAAACGACACCCACATCCCAGATTTTGGAGTACCTGGTTTTAGGGGGATTTGCATTGAATATGCCCCTCATAAGTTTTGTTACCAGGGGGTGCGTTCCCACCGTGTGCCGCTCCGTTCCTTGTGATAGGTAATTGGAGAGTGCACTTCTGGCACTATTGATGGCACTGTAGCCCAATCGTTTATCATAATGGAGGTTTGTTAAGAATTCCAATACGGCCGGAATGTTCTTGGCCCTTTGGTCTAGGTTGTTGTCAAAGCAGTATATGCCCCATTTCTTGATGTGTCCGAGGTACTGCTTCCGTGTTGACAGTCTTTGTGCGGATGTGATGAGATTCATCGTCCTGTCTGACAGCCCCATGCCGTGTAGTGGGTCTTTCAGACTCTACAAATCAACAAATCCATAGTCTTATGGCATGGGTGACTGCCCCCCTCCAGTTACTGGATGAATTAATAAATTCGGGCTATGTCCAATAATGGAACATGGTTCTAACACCATCCCCTGTATGACCGAATACCACGGTTGAGTAGGCCAATCGGGTACTATGAGAATCCCAGATGCCGAATATTGTTGAATTTTCCTTTGTACCCGATTGATGATGCAGAATGGGGGAAAAGCATAAAAAACGCCATTTCCCCCAATGCAGTGAGAAAGCATCTGTAGCTTCTGCCCCAGGGTCTGGTTCCCAGGACACATACCTTGGTAATTGGTGATTCAACCTGGACGCAAAAATATCAATATCTGGTCTACCATATTTTGCTGTAATTTCAGCAAATACATTTTTATTTAACATCCATTCCGTGTTTTCATTAAATTTGCGTGACCTGGTGTCTGCCACTGAATTTAGCTTACCTGGTAGGTATGTTGCCGATATCCAAATGTTTCTTTGGATACACCATTTTGTAATACCATAGACGAGTTGTCAATAATGATGGGGTTGGAGCAATACCTAATGCTATGTTCCCACCACTGTAGTTCAATTATAGCTTCCGTAGGCAGCTCCATAAGTCTATCAAAATGACCTTTGTTAAATTTGAGTGCTCTAATTTTTGCTCTTTGCAAATTTTGATAATGTAATGGCCCAAAATGTGTGGCCGGGAATGAAGCCACAATCTTCCCAATTATCCGGCCTACCCGTCTAATGGAGGGTCTGTTGGTGTTAAGAAGCTCGCTGCAATCCTCCTGTAGGGCTGCGGCTTTATTTATTGGTAAAGTTACTAACATATTGACCGTGTTAATGGTGAATCCTAGATAATCCATATTCGTTTCTGGTATCAATTTACACTTAACTACCGTCTGTGTTCCCCTCTGATGGGTACTGTATAGTATGCATCTTTTAAGTCAATGCTTGTCATATAGAAACCAGCTGATACTAATTCTTTAGCAGTGATAAAGGTATCCATCTTAAAATGAACATATTGAACGAATGTGTTTAGGGTTGAAAGGTCAATGATAATCCTGCAACCCCCATCTTTTTTATTTTTAATAAATATGTTTGATACAAATTTTAATTGTTCATGAGTAGTATGCTCAATCACACCTTTTGTATACAATCGTTGTAGCTCCATGTGGGCTTTAGATTGTTCGGTTTTTGTAAGGACGAAATGCCTTTCTGGTGTATGTTGTACTGGGGGGTTATTGGGATGAGTAAATTCTATCAGATAACCCTGAATACTGCTTAGAACATACGAGTCTGTAGTGATTTTACACCATTCGTCACTGTAGTATTGCAACCTCCCTCCCACCGTCGTGGGTCCCTTTTTTACAAAAGAACCACACCCACCTACCTCCATGGTTACTGGTGGTTGTATTATTTTCTTTGTTTTTTGAAAAAAGGGGGTTTTGTTTTTATTCGTGTTCGTGGTTGTACTGGAGGTTTAGGCTTCCGCATCTTCCAGGGTGGCCGTCCCTGGCCATACCCTAAAAGAAGGCTGCTGCGGGTTATATTGGGTTCTGGCACTGCCACTGATATAAGCCACACTTTTCGGTCTTCCATGTGGCTGGTACCGTGATCCAAAATAAGCCTTTGCGCTGGTTTTGATGAGCCCCAGTGTCTTGGCTTCCCCCAAACAAAAGGGTTGGGGTTTTAACGGCTCTTTGTTTGCAAATTGTTGCATATTTAGGATCCAGTGCTGGCTGAATAGCCGCCCTCCGCATGCTATTCAGCTCATATTGTACATTACAGAACAGGGCTAGTGCGTCTTGGTGGCCTTTAGTTTGCTCTGTTTTGTCCAGGGTGCGGATGTAAGCTGTGATCCCTGCCGTAAGCCCCTTTAAGGCTTTCTGGATTTTGAGATCATGGTTCCTGATTTCCTTTCCCATATGCTTCCAAATGCATTGGTTGACACTGGGGATTTGTAATACATCACAGTTACCAGGTGGCAGATGTCTGGCCAGTGTCTCTGTGAATATTTGTTGTTGGAGTTGATGGCCAGACATGTAGTTAATACTGGCTGCCATCCTGGAATCCAAGTCTGCCCCTGTTTGACTTGGTTTGAAGTAATCAGCCACCATGTCCAGCAGTGTATGTTTTTCTGCAGATTCAGGATCATGGGAAGCTGTGTGATCAGGGTCTGGCCCATCAGGGTCCTGCCCACTCTCCTCCGAAGAGGTCGAGATTTCAGGGGGTCCCTCACGGGGTACCCATATGGGGCTTGTCTGCCCACTGTGGCTAGTCTCCACATTCATGGGACTGCCACTGTGAAGGAGCTCCACCAGCAGCTCCTTTAGACGGTGAGCTGCACTTGCTATTTTTGGCTGCTCCCATTCCTGCAGCCTTTCAGCAGTGTGCTGCTCTTCTCTGTATCCCAGCTGTTCCCGTCCCCGGTACTCACGGGTGCTGGTTTGCGGGCTTTCCTCGTCCCGCCACTGGCCACACCGGTCCTGACTGTCGGTCCACGTCTGTTCCCGGTCAGCCGTTTCTCCTGGCTGCTCCGTATGCAGCCACTCATAGCGGGTTTGTTCCGTCTGCCGCACCCGTTCAGCCCTGGTCCGATATTGATACGGGCTGGCCGCCCGCTGCTGCTCCAAGTCGGGCTCTGCTAGATGGTGCGTTTTTGTTTGAACTTTGCCTCCCGGCCGGGAAGTAAGTTTCGTCGGTGCCAGAATGATTTTTGGCACAGCTGATTCCTCTACCGAGGCCTCTAGAGCCGACGGCTGCTGTCTCTGCCGTTCATCCACGTTTACAACGCGTTTCTCGGGCAGCTTTTTAGCAGACCGCCTTTTCACTCTGTCCATTTTTCTGTGAATAAAAATGCAGAGTCCTTACCTGCCTTTTGCTGGTCCTTTTTTCCTTCTCCCGTTACTGGGGGATGTCCTCCACCCTTCTGTTGACTCGTGCAATGCGTGTAGCGATATGACACGCATGCGTTGGAAGCGGGTTCTTCACGTAGTCACTCACGTGACTCCGAAGTAAAATACTGTAGTTCAAATATAGCTTCCGTAGGCAGCTCCATAGGCCTATCATAATGACCCTTGTTAAATTTGAGTGCTCTAATTTTTGTTCTTTGCAAATTTTGATAATGTAATGGCCCAAATTGTGTGGCCGGGAATGTAGCCACAATCTTCCCAATTATCCGGGCTACCCGTTTAATGGAGGGTCTGTTGGTGTTAAGAAGCTTGCTGCAATCCTCCTGTAGGGCTACGGCTTTATCTATTGGTAAAGTTACTAACATATTGACCGTGTTAATGGTGAATCCTAAATAATCCATATTAGTTGCTGGTATCAATTTAGACTTAACTGGATGGATGATAAACACTAGTTGTTCAAACAATTGTTTTGTGGCAAGTACTGTTTGATGTGCCAATTCGTAAGTTGTGCCAACAATAAAAATGTCGTCTAAATATGCCATCACCCTATGGCTTTGTTTACGTAACAATGCCAAAGCTGGTTTCAGAATTTTAGTAAATAATCTGGGGGCTGATGTTAGCCCATTTGGTAAGGCTCTATATTGCCAAAGTTCCCCTCATCCAGTTAAATTTCAAATACCGTCTGTGTTCCCCTCTGATGGGTACTGTATAGTATGCATCTTTTAAGTCAATGCTTGCCATATGGAACCCAGCTGACACTAATTCTTTAGCAGTGATAAATGTATCCATCTTAAAATGAACATATTGAATGAATGTGTTTAGGGTTGAAAGGTCAATGATAATCCGGCAACCCCCATCTTTTTATTTTTAATAGATATGTTTGATACAAATTCTAGTTGTTCATGATTCATGGGACTGCCACTGTGAAGGAGCTCCTCCAGCAGCTCCTTTAGACGGTCTTTATGTTGAGCTGCACTTGCCATTTTTGGCTGCTCCCATTCCTGCAGCCTTTCAGCAGTGTGCTGCTCTTTCCTGCATCCCCGCTGTTCCCGTCCCCGGTACTCACGGGTGCTGGTTTGCGGGCTTTCCTCGTCCCGCCGCTGGCCACACCGGTCCTGTCTGTAGGTCCACCGCTGTTCCCGGTCAGCTGTTGCTCCTGGCTGCTCCGTATGCAGCCACTCATAGCTGGTTTGTTTTGTCTCCCGCACCTGCTCAGCCCTGGTCCGATATTGATACGGACTGGTCGCCCGCTGCTGCTCCAAGTCGGGCTCTTCTAGATGGTGAGTTTTCTTTTGAACTTTGCCTCCCGGCCGGGAAGTAACTTTAGTCAGTGCCAGAACGATTTCTGGCACAGCTGATTCCTCTACCGAGGCATCTAGTGCCGACGGCTGCTGTCTCTGCCCTTCATCCGCGCTTTCAACGCGTTTCTCGGGCAGCTTTCTAGCAGATCGCTTCCTTTTCACTCTGTCCATTTTGCTGTGAATAAAAATGCAGAGTGCCTTACCTGCCTTTTGCTGGCCCTTTTTTCCTTCTCCCGCTACTGGGGGACGTCCTCCCCCCTCCTGTTGACTCGTGCAATGCGTGTAGCGATATGACACGCATGCGTTGGAAGCGGGGTTCTTCACGTAATCACTCACGTGACTCCGAAGTAAAATTCCACACTCACCACTATCTGTGAGAAAAAGTGTTTCCTCGTCTCTGTTCTAAATGGGGGGGTTAAGCTAGGGGTGGTGGTTGAAGCAGATACAATATTGCCATTTAGGAGACTTTTGGATAGGCACATGTATATGCAGGGAGTAGATGGATATGGGTTATCATTCTGCAGGTATATAAATGATGGTCTTTGCTTCATGTTAGGTACAGGCACTGTGGGCCGAAGGTCCTGTTCTTGTGCTGTACTGTTCGATGTTCTATGTTCAATGTCCATGGTGTGGTTTCGGCAACTTAAGCAGCATGGGACTGTTAGTACTCGGCCCGATTAGTACTTGGCCCCATTAGTACTAATGATTGATGGTTAATGGGATCCCACCAGTCGCTGGTGGGTGTTCAAGTTGGGTTGAAGATCGGATGCATTTAATCAAACAAATAGTTTACTGGCCAAATGGACAAAGGCTAGTGCAGTTAAGAATGATTTGACTTTTATTTTTGGTATTTTAAAGAGCTTTAATTTTTATTTGTATGTGAATTCTTTTAAAAATACTTAAATCTACTTGAATACTAATACTGTGTCTGACCTGAGAGTTATTAGGCTGTACAGCTTCACATAAACAGGCCATTTAGCCCAATTTGTCCATGCCGACCAAGTTGGCATGTTGGGCTAGTTCCATTTGCCTGCATCTGTGTGTCCAAGGCTCTTTTGGGGCCAATTTGATTCAGCCCACCTTGTACATGCGAACCAAGGTGACATCCTGGGCTAGTCCCATTTGCCCGCATTTGGCCCATATCCCTCTAATCCCTTTGATATATGTGTCCATTAGTCTTTTAAAAGTCAGAATTGTATCTCTGACTATAGCTTCCTCTGGCAGCTCACTCTAGATGTGGTCCACCCCTTTGAGTGAAAAAAAATGCCCCTGGGGTACCTCTTAAATGTCTCCACTCTCACATTAAGCCTCCAGTTTTAGAGTCCTCTACCCTGAGATAAAGACTGTGAGCATTCACTTCATCCATGCCTCTCATGATCTTGTACATCTCAATAAGGTCCCCCCTCAGCCACCTCTGCTCCAAAGGTAAATGTCCCACCTTATCCATGCCTCTCCTTGTAACTCAAGCCTGCCAACCTTGGGCTATGACCCCTATTAGTATTCATTAATATTCCACACAGTCAAATATTAAAAGATTCAGTGAGAATTAATTGCCTGTTTATAAAAGGTAAAAAGAAACTGATTTGCTAACAATTCAATTGTGCATACCGTTATGGCTGATATGTTTTATGTAGTGTCTAACTGCCAGCTACTTATCTGTCGGTTTTGGTTTCATATCAAAAAATTATAGTACTGTGTTTTATGGGTGGCTCAATCTAAAAGTGAGTGATTTAAAAGTAATGTACTGCTTCAATTAATAACAGTGTAGAAAGGCAGACTTCTGGTGAAAGCTATTTCAAATCAAAACAGATTTGGGAGGTTGAAACTTCAGCTGGTTATTACTCCTTTCTTCAACACTCTGTTTATGCAATATTTCTGTAGCTCAAATGTCAGAACTGCAGTATAACGTACCTTCTACAGCGGATTATCGCATAATCAGGCAAAGAGAGATCTGAGCCGTATTTCTACACAACCAAATTTGTTACGACATTGAAGGAGGCCATTTAGGGCTATTTCACAGGCCAGACCCTTGCTCCACTAATTTTCCCCGCTTTAATCTATTTTGCGAACATTCCCATCGACGACCACTGGACTCTACCACTAATCTGCACAGTAGGAGGAATTTACTGCGGCAAATACCTCAACAAGCTGCACTTGACGAGAGGCAAAAGTGTTTGTCATATGTACTGACAACGGAACACTGAAATTCTTATCAGCTGCAGCTTAGTCAAGAATGAAGAGAGTTCTAATGTCATATGTCCCAGATAGAACAATGAAATTCTTATTTGCAGCAGCACGACAAATATGTGAATATAGTAAACAAAATAATAAACAAGAAAAAAGGTTTGTGTGTGTGTATGTACACTGTATATATATATATATACAATTCTATACAAACATACACACACACATCCATATATACATATACATATACACATACAGTGGCAGACTGGGTCTAAAAATATTGGTTGCCAGGAGACAAAGGGGGCCTACTTCATCAGGGGCCCACTTGCCATCGGGCAAGCTGACACCCTGGCCAGTCCGCCACTGTACACATATATATTTACTCACACAACACACACACACACATGCACACACACACACACACACATATATATATACTGTATACATATACACACTCACACGTGTACAATCAGTGGTGCAAAGCTATCAACTGTGGGAATAAGTCAGGATGTCTCTGTCAAGAATCCACCTAAGCAGAGGATTTGGAGGGAAACTCATATGGTCACAGGAAGAATGTGCAAACTTCCTACAGCCAGCGTCCCAAGTTGGGATTAAACCCAGGTTGCAGGGGCTGTGTGGCAGGGGCTCTAGCACCTCTACCACGGGCCCGGTATGGACTTACCATCACCCCTGGAGGGGAGCTTCGACCGCCGGCCCTGCGGTCTGCGGTGCTTCTGGCTGCGGCGCGGCGGGGACTTTAAATCTTCGACCGCCGGCCTGCGGCCTACATCAACCTAAAGCATCGGTCTCCGGTGGGGAGGCACCGATTCAGGACTTATCTGGATTTACCTTGTCTACACATCTGGACGCCCGCAGCGACGGCTGCGGTTGGTTGAGGCCCTGACCACGGGGGAAAATGGAGGAGGACTGGACAATTTTTGTGCCTTCCACCACAGTGATGAATGCTGTGGTGGATGTTTGTGTTAAATGTTTATTGTGTATTGTGTGTTCTTTATCATTGTACCACTGCTGACAAATTCATTTCACTTGCACTTTATGTGCAATGTGACGAATAAAAATGTATTGTATTGTATTGTATTGTACTAGCAGCAGCAGCAGCAGCAGCAGCACCACTCCTCCAGCCCACTCTGCACCCCTGTCAGAAACCATGACCGTGAACCAACTGGTTGGCAGTGAAGACCCATGGAAACCGCCCAGCATTGTGAGGTGGGACCAGAGTAAGATGCCAGATCCATCGCACACTGGCTTAGTCATGAAGGGGACACTCTGTTGAAGACCAGTTGGACATGGCTGATGGAACTGCCCAAGTATCAAACCTCTCATCCCATCAATGAATTAAAAAGTTCATAGTTTCTTCTCCCCCGAGCCCTAACGTTCACTGTGTAGGTCCTGCCTGTGTTAGTCTTCCCAAAATGCAACATCTCACATTTCTCAGTATTAAATTCCATGGATCATTCCTTAGCCCACCTGCCCAACCGATCAAGATCCTGCTGCAATTTTTGACAACCATCTTCACTATCTATCAATACCACCTACTTTTGCGTTGACTGCAAATCATTCATTTGGCCGCATCCAACTCATTGATATAGGTGACAAACAGTAATAGGCCCAGCACCGAACTCTGAGGCACACCACTAGTCACAGGTCTCCAGCCCGAAAAGCAACCTTCCACCATCACACTCTGCTTCATTCCATGAAGCCAATTTTCTATCCATTCAGCTATATCTCCTTGTATCTCATGGGATCTAACATTCCAGAGCAGTCTACCATGCGGGACCTTGTCGAGTTAAAATGTAATTCTGTTCTGTGTTGATTAAAAGGAGCTGATATCTCAACCAATCTATGGAAAAGTAACTGTATGTAAGAAGCCTGGTAAATAGCCTTTTGCAATGGAGTTTCAATTCCAATATGGACCTTTCCCAAGTTATTCTCTCACTATAATACACTGGGACAGTGCGACTATGCAATATATAATGGTAGCTATTTCCCCACTGTGATAGTAGTGTGCTGGCAGAATAATAGACTAGGTCGTTGGTCAAGGACATACTTCTGCATTGCATTTGAAATTCTGTTCTACTTGGCTATGTGAGTATGATAATACTTCATTTATATGATCCAATCAATGAAACAATACCTTGCCATAGCTCCCTGACCACATTTAGAGGGTGTAGTGCTTGTCGTTCTCCGGTCAAGAAGACTCGCTGTGAAACAGATACATTGTCCCACAAATAGCGATGATATGCAATGCCATCTTGTATTGATAGAGAACTTTTAATACAGCAAAGCAACCCCACTGCACTTCATTGAGCTGTTATTCAACTTGATCAAACACAGAGTCATGAATAGAGAGATGAGGGTAATTGTTTCAAAGGGTACTCAAGAATTTGGTTTAATAAAATGTTTTCAAAGAGAAAAGAATGAAACAGTACAATGTTAAATAGAAATAGTTATGTAAATAGAAATAGTACTCACAGAGCTTTAAAGCACAGAAACGAGCCTCTCGGCCCACCGTATCCATGCCGACCATCAAGCACTCACAAGGTCACATGGTCATGTGAGAGGAGCAGAATTAGGCCATTCGGCCCATCAAGTCTGCTCTGCCATTCTATCACGGCTGATCTATCTCTCCCTCCTAACCCCATTCTCTTGCCTTCTCCCCATAACCTCTGACGCCTGAACTAATCAAGAATCTATCTATCTTTGCCTTAAAAATAACCATTGACTTGGCTTTCACAGCCTTCTGTGGCAAAGAATTCCGGAGACTCATCACCCTCTGACTAAAGAAATTCCACTTCATCTCCTTCCGAAAGGAATGTCCTTTAATTCTGAGGCTATGACCTCTAGTCCTAGACTCTCCCACCAGTGAAAACATCCTCTCCACATCCACTCCACCCAAGCCTTTCAGTATTCAGTAAGTTTCGATGAGGTGCCCCATCATCCTTCTAAACTCCAGCGAGCACAGGCCCAGAGACTCCCATTAATAATAATCCCATTTACCAGCATTTGGTCCATGGCCTTCTGTTCATCAGTGACGCAAATTGCTTATTTTTATATGTTTTCAACTCTTGTGAGAATCTTTGCCTCCACCACCCCCTCAGGCAGTGCTTTTTATTGCGCTCTTCACCTGAAATTCATTTCCTTAATAGAATCAAATTTTGTAAGGCAGGATGATGGAATATTGCTGCAAAATTGCTCCCTTATTGATAACAACCAGGAAGAAATGAGGTGAACTGTGACAAAGGTTTAGAAAGAGAATTCCTGAGCTCAGGGACAAATGAACTGGATTGAAGGAGCGCAGATTTATTCACGGGTTTGTGGAGCAACTCTACCCTGAGTGCTCAAACCAGTAGTTGGAAAACTATGGGTAAGAAAGAACTACAAATGCTGGTTTAAATTGAAGACAGACACAAAATGCTGGAGTAACTCAGCGGGACAGGCAGCATCTCTGGAAGAAGGAATGGGTGACGTTTCGGTTCGAGACCCTTCTTCAGACTGATTTCAGGGGAGTGAGTGGTACAGAGATAAAATGTAGTCGGAGACGGTAAGGCTGGTAGGAGAACTGGGAGGGGGTGGGGGACGGAAGGAGAGAGAGGGAAGCAAAGGGTGCTTGAAGTTAGAGAAGTCAATGTTCATACCGCTGGGGTGTAAGCTACCCAAGCAAAATATGAGGTGCTGTTCCTCCAATTTACGCTGGGCCGCACTTACAATGGAGGAGGCCCAGGACTGAAAGGTCAGATTGAGAATGGGAGGGGGAGTTAAAGTGGTGAGCAAATGGGAAATCAGGTAGGTTTAGGCGGACTGAGCGGAGGTGTTCAGCGAGACGATCGCCAAGCCTGCGCTTGGTCTCGCCGATATACAGGAATCCACACCTGGAACAGCGGATACATTAGATGAGGTTGGAGGTGGTGCAAGTGAACCTCTGCCTCACCTGAAAAGATTCAGTCCTTGGAATCTTGGTGCATCTTTGGAAGTCCATTCGGGTCCTTGGACGGAGATCGAGGGGGGAGGTAAAGGGACAGGTGTTGCATCTCCTGCGGATGCAGGGGAAAGTTCGTGGGAAAATTATGCTTGGTTATATTTGGAAAACTACGTGACAAAGCATATCAGGAAAGCAGATTTTGCTGTTGTATTAAAAGCAAAATATTGCAGATGCTGGAAATCTGGAATACAACTGACAATGCTGGAAGCTCTTTGCAAGTCAGGCTGCATATATGAAGGGTGAAATAGATATAGTGATTCAGATCCATGACTTTTAACGTGTAAGAGGGATCTGCAGATGCTGGTTTAAACCAAAGATAGACACAAAAAAACTGTAGTAACTCAGCGGGACAAGCAGCATCTCTGAGAGAAGGAATGGGTGACGTTTCTGGTCGCACCCATTCATCTCCCCAGAGATGCTGCCTGTCCCGTAGAGTTACTCCAGCTTTTTGTGTCTACCTTCAATGACTTTTAATCATTGATGTGTGTGGCAAGCTTCAAATGAATGCTTCCTCCATTAGCATTGCAGAAGCAGTTTCTAACCATGGACATCATAATGGGGATGCTGTTTACGATATTATAGCATATTTCATACATTCATTGGGTACTTGTAATTCTCCAATTCTCCTTGGATACACATTCTCTGTTTCCCCATCTATCCCTATTCATCCCATCCTCCCATCACTCCTCCCTCTTCTCCAGTTTTTGGTCAGCACACAACTTGGTGGCAATGCCTTTGGTTGCTTATATTTTAAGACCTACTGATCCTTCCCTCGACCCTCTTGCCTCTAGATCTTCCCCTCTCTTCTTTAAGATGCTCCTTAACATCACCCCTCGTTTACAAAGCCAGATACAATTCGGCTGCCACAGTTTCCGTATTACAACAGTGTTGACAGTGTGAAAGAAACTGGGTGCTCTGGTTTCCTCCCGCATCACAAAGGCATGCAGGTTTATAGGTTAATTGGCCTCTTGTAAAAATTGCCCCCTGTGAGCAGGGAGTGGATGTGAATGTGGGATAACACTTGTGAATGGGTGAATGTTGAACGGTATGGACATAATCTGCCAAAGGGGCTGTTTCCATGCTGTATCCTTCAATCAATCTACCTAACAACCCCACGCTTTAGAAAATTGAAAATCTAAATCCACCTTCACCTGAGGAAAGGACTTGCAAAGATGCACCAAACTCTGTGAGAGAATACTTCACCTTATCTCTAAAGTGAGGCAGTGTACAAAATTATGAGAGGAATAGATTGGGTAACCGCACAGAGTCTTTTGCCCAGAGTAGAGGAATGGAGAAGCTGAGGACATTGATTTAAGGTGAGGGGGAAAGATTTAATGAGAACTTGAAAGGTAACCTTTTTGCACAAAGGATGGTGGGTATATGGAACATACTGCTAGAGGAGGCAGGTACAATCGCAACATTTAAGAAACATTTAGACATTTAGAGGGCTATGGGCCAAACGCAGGCAGGCGTGACTAGTTTAGATGGGGCATGTCGGTTGGTGTGAGCAAGTTTGTCTGAAGGGCCTGTTTCTAATCTAAACTGGAACTAAGTGCTTGACAACATCTCCAGCCTAAAAGAATGAGTCAGAAAACTGTTATTCACCCTGTTGAAGATACACAGTGCAACATGGGTCAGGCTGAGTTTCTAGCGAATGGTGTTAAGGTGTAGCATCTCTATGCCTGGTCTACCGCTGAAGATGAACAAAAGCACCGGTGGTGAAGGACCATCACTGCTGAGAGACAATAGACCACAATGAGTCATTACCTTGGAGTTAGGGTAATGAGAAAAAGCGAGAATGCATAATCCAAATAAAAGAGCCCTCAGGATTCTGTTTTTTTTAATTACAAAAGGAATAAAGGCATTTTATTTCAAGATGCGTTAATGCATGCCAAAATAAATGCTGTGACTCACCGTAGCAACATAGGTGGAAAGCCGAGCCTGGAATATTGTCAGCTGTGAGAATCTCATTCTAATAGAATGATGACTGAATTATTTAGCAATCAAATCCCATTCTATTGCTTGGCAACAGTGCAGACTTTGCAGTGAATGAATAAATGAATGAATGAGTGAGTGTCATTTACAGTAGTAATGACAATGTTTTATGTTGAGCGAACACATGCAATGTGGAGAGATGAATGGCTCGACTGTGACACTATGCACATCAATCCCACCCATGCCAACAATGCTAAGCCTGCCATATTGTTCCAAAAGATACATTTTTTTAATTTCTAAAATAAAGTTTATTCCGAATAAAAAATATCATCAACATAAAAACTGTGCAAAAGGTCTTCATAGATTCTCTATACATTATACTCAGTGGTTCTCATACCTCCAGAACATAGAGTGTGAGGGACTTTGGACTTTGAATAATGGCGCCAAAAATGGCGGCACCTGCATGTGTAATACATGCAAAACAAATGTCACCGTGCAGTTGCATCTGTGACAAATAAAGTACTATTGAACATGGATAGGATAGGTATGGAGGGATATGGGCCAAACGCAGACAGGTAGGACTAGTGTAGATGGGACATGATGGCCAGTGTGGGCAAGTTGGGCCGAAGGGCCTGTTTCTATGCTGTATCACTCTATGACTCTATTAACCTATCTTTCACCCTTGCCACTCATGTAGCCCATGGGAGGATATCACCTCCCTTGTTCGAGGGGTGTCCCCACCGGACCCTGCCATTCAATGTCCATCCGAGAACTGTGATCCTCCCCCACAGAGCCTTCGCATGTCCAGTTACATGAGTCTGAGCTGAGATAGCTCAGGAACAGCTTCTTCTCAGCTTCCATCAAAGTGCTGAACGGTCCTCAAGTAAACTAGGGTATAGATCCTTCAACCCTTATTGCAGATGTTGGACTTCTTCCTCTGTAACTCCTCTGAAAGAATAATTGGCTTCTGTAAATTGCCCCTGGAGTGTAGGGAGTGGATGAGAAAGTGGGATGACATAGAACTAGCGTGAATGAGTGACTGATGATCAGTGTGAACTTGGTGGGTCAAAGGACCTGTTTCTATATTGTATTTCTAAACCACAAAAACCACAAAAACAATGGGTGGCACAGCGGTGCTGCTCTACTACCTGCTGCCTCCCTGTGCCAGATACATCTGGGTTCAATCCTGACCTCAGATGCTGTCTATGTTGAGTTGAGGGGCTGTGGAGTGGTCCTAGGATGTCCTATGAGGTCATTGGAACTCCCCTTCATGCTCGAGGGAAGTTCCCGCATACTAACGGCCTCAGTTTGGTCGAGGAAAATTTCTCAGCATGTTGAAAATGTTTCCGCGAGTAAACATTGGTCGGCATGGCTCTTTTTAACTCGTAGTGCAGTGGAGTGGGGTCGCTATTTAGTTACAGGCAGTTGAGGGCAGCCGTAGGCAATCTCCTTCGCTGACCGGGCATTTTAATTGGCTCATTGGAATTTTCAGGACCAAGGAAAACCGACCGGTAATGTAAAATGCCCGCTAAACTTTACTATAGGTTGCCTGGCTTATGCAAAGTGTCTCCTCTCCTTCTCCCCCTCTCCCTCCCCCCCCCCTTCTCTCCCCTTCTCTCCCCTTCTCTTCCCCTCTCTCCCCTTCACTCCCCTTCTCCCACCCCACCCCCCTCTCTAAAGGACTCACCATAACTGTGGCGGCCGTCTTTTACCTTCCTGTCCATCGCGGGTGTGATTTTCAGACATCACCCCCCCCCCCCGCTTTCCCTGACCCCCCGCCTTTGCGATGTGTGTGTGTGCGGTCGGTCGATCCAGCTCGCGGCTTCATCGCTGACGGTCGATCCAGCTCGAGGTTTTTCAGGCGAGTGCCCTCGAGCTTGAAGGTCGAAGACAGTCGCTGACAGGTTGCATCAGTGGGACAGGCCCTTTACTTCACTCTGGCCGCTTAGGTTTTCTTCAGGGACTCCGTTTTCTTCCCACATTCCTTAGACGTGCAAGTTTGTAGATTGACTGGCCTCTGTAAATTGTGGATGGGGTGGATGCGAAACTGGGATGTCATAGAACCAGTGTGAATGCGTGATGGATGGTCGGTGTGGACACGGTGGGCCGAAGGGCCTGTTTCCGCACTGTATCTTTCAATTCACTCCAATACAATAATCACCCCATGACAACCCATCTCACTCCCTGTGTTCTGCTGAGCCCACCAGCATCCATTGTCTTAGATTCCATCATTTCTCTTCATCCCTCAGTATGACCTTATCTCTCTGTCTGAAGATGGACACAAAAAGCTGGAGACAGGCAACATCTCTGGAGAGAAGGGATGGGTGACATTTCTGGGAAAAGAGAAATTAGAAATATGAGAGATAATGTAGAGAGATAAAGAACAATGAATTAAAGATATGCAAAAAAGCAGCGATGATAAAGGAAACAGGCCATTGTTAGCTGTTTGTTGGGTGAAAATGTGAAGCTGGTGCCACTTGGGTGAAGGAGCAAAGGAGAGGGAATGCCGGGGTTACTTGAAGTTGGAGAAATCAATATTCATACCACTGGGCTGTAAGCTGCCCAAGCTGTTCCTCCAATTTGCTTTTAGCCTCACTCTGGCAATGGAAGAGACCTGGGACAGAAAGGTTAGTGTGGGAATGGGAAGGAGAATTAAAGTGTTTGAAATCCAGGGTATCAGGTAGGTTCAGGCTTGCTGAGCGAAGGTGTTCAGCAAAACGATCGCCCAGTTTACCTTTGGTCTCGCTGATGTGTAAGAGTCCACATCTTGAACAATGGATACAGTAGATAAGGTTGGAAGAGGTGCAAGTGAACCTCTGCCTAACTTGAAAGGACTGTCGGTGTCCCTGGACAAAGCTGAGGGAGGAGGTATAGGGACAGGTATTGCATCTCCTGCAGTTCCAGGATGTTTAAAGCAGCATCCACATCCACCTCATAGTCTGCACCAACAATCCCAATCTCACAAGCTGTCCCAGACAAACAATCTCTCATAAGTGATAGGAGCAGAATTAGGCCATTCGGCCCATCAAGTCTACTCCGCCATTCAATCATGGCTGATCTATTTTTCCCTCCATACCCCATTCTCCTGCCTTCTCCCCATAAACCCTGACACCTGTACTAATTAAGATTCTATCTATCTCTGCCCTAAAAATATTCATTCACTTGGCCTCCACATCCTTCTGTGGCAATGAATTCCACCCTCTGACTAAATAAATTCCTCCTTATCTCCTTCGTAAAGGAACATCCTTTAATTCTGAGGCGATGACCTCTGGTCTGAGACTCTCCCACTAGTGGAAACATCCTTTCAACATCCACTGTATCCAGGCCTGACTATCCACACCACAGGTGTGGGCCACTGTAAATTACTCAGTGGGAAGATGGGCGGTGAAAGAATCGGGGGTGGTGGTGGTGGAATGTGAGTGAATCAGACATCAGCCTGCTGGATATCAGCTTGAAAAGGATTGGGGAAGTGGTGTCACCTCACCTATGTTCATGGAGTGCAGTTGGTTATTGAGAAATGTTTAAAAGGTTTCAGAAGAAGGGTCTCGACCCAAAACGTCACCCATTACCTCTCTCCCGCTGAGTTACTCCTGCATTTTGTGTCTATCTTCGGTTTAAACCAGCATCTGCAGTTCCTTCTTACGCACTCAATGTATACCAGAGTTAGCCACAGGCTGTATGTTGCAATGTTATGTGCTGCAGGACTCTATGTTAAGGAGATTAACAGTCATGGCCTTTCATATCATTTTTCCTCCTAACATATTCCCTTTATTCCATTATTATATGACATTATTCCCTTTATCATGTATCTGTACACTGTGGATGGCTCAAAGGTATAGTGAAAAGCTTTTGCTGCGTTTGATTGCAATCATGTATAGTCTTTCCACCGGTTAACAAAAAGCTTTTCATTTTACCTCGGTACACGTGACAATAAACTAAACTAACTAACTAAACTAATATAACAACATTTGGATAGGTACATGGATAGGAAAGGTTTAGAGGCATATGTGCCAAACACGGGCAGGTGGGACTGGTGTAGATGGAGCATCTCGGTCAGCATGGACAAAATGGGCCGAATGGCCTACTGCCATGCTGTGTGACTATGACATAGAAAGAGTCTATTTGACCCATTGAGTCTATGATGGCTCTTGGCAATCTCATCGGTGCCGTGGCTACCCAATTGCAGTATAACCACTTCTCTCACTGCGTTTACAAATAAAATCGACACACTCTCCCACACAGAGCTGCCTTGCTCAAATCTGAAAGAGTTGCCTCCACTTCTTGCATTCCTGAACTTTAGTGCAAGCACAATCATGAATTTTCAGTCCTGATGTTCAGAACACATTTGGGATATTGTATTACATTTCAGTGCACTCCTGCTTGGCTTCTGTTAATATATTAATCCCCTGAGCGCTGAACTACCTCTTCAGCTTTCAAAATACACATTTATTTTTTCTCTATTATAAACAGCTGCAAAATTATTTATCTAGATTTTATTAGGCATTGGTAAACCTGCAGCTCAGCCCTTGTTTAATAGTGAGATTTAATGTATATTCCACAGTTTAATCTATTCAACAATTGAAACACACTTTGTTTAATCTCCACCCTATGTGCTGAATTTAACTGAGCAATAATTTTGAGTGCACAGTCTTTTTTTCCAGAGCAGGGAATCAAGAACTAGAGGGAATAGGTTTACAGTGGGAAAGATATAGTAGGAACCTGCGGGGCAACTTTTTCACACAGAGTATGATGATGATATAGAACGAGCTGCCAGAGAAAGCAGTGGGAGCAGGTACAATAACGACAGTTAAAATACATTTGGACAGGTACATGGATAGGAAAGGTTTGGGCCAAATACAAGCAAACGGGGCATATTGGTTGACATGGATGAGTAGGGCTGAAGGACCTGTTTCCATGCTGTGTGAATCTATAACTCTATGATAAGGACATTAAACGATGATGGCTTCTCATTTTCCCCCTCATATTCCCCTCACAACACAGCTTAGTTTAGTTTTAAGATACAGAGCAGAAACGGGCCCTTCAGACCACACACGTTAACACTACCCTACACACACACTAGGGGCAATTTCACATTTATATCAACCTACAAACCGGTACGTACGTCTTTGGAGTGTGGGAGGAAACCGAAGATCTCGGAGAAAGCCCACGCACGTCACGGGGTAAACGTACAAACACCGTACAGATAAGCACCCGTAGTCAGGATCGAACCTGGGTCTCTGGCGCTGTAAGGCAGCAACTCCACCGCTACGCCACTGTGCTGCCATAAAAGAGGCTCTTTGGCCCATTGAATATAGGATGATTCTCAGAGCTATCTCATCAGTCCATTCCCCCACATGTTTTCCTCTAACCTATTTTCACTCACGTGCTATCAATTCCCCTCCCACCTTCCTCCCCGCCCACAATAGTTCCACCACCCACCTTCCCTCTGAGTAATTTACAGTGGCCAATTAACCTACTCAATTAAACCTGTCTCGGGAGTGTGGGAGGAAACCAGAGCACGGAATAAAAATCCACTCAGCCACAAGGGGATCGTTCAAACTCCACACAGGGTAGAATCTGCATCGCTCGACTTACACAGTGGCAGCACTAACATCAGCGCCACAATGTTGCTCATCTTTAATGCTGGGCCACAACTCGACAAAATACACTTGCTTACTGAGGATAGACTCAAAGTGCTGGTGTAACTCAGTGGGGACAGGCAGCATCTCTGGAGAAAAAGGGTGGGTTACAATTCCAGTCAGGATCCTTCTTCAGACTGAAAGTTTAGAGGAGGGAACTGGAGGTAAGAAAGGGCCAGCAACATATGACTAAGGAAGGGTGGAGCACATGTTGGCCCATTGTTGGCCAGGGAAGAGGTGATAACGAAGGGGTATCAGTCTAGGGTGGGGCAGGGGGAATGCAAGGGTTACTTGAAATTAGAGAAATCAAAATCATACCACTGGGTTGTAAGCTGCCCAAGTGAAATATGAGATGCTGTTCCTCCAATTTGCGCGTGGCTTCACTCTGACAGTGTTGGAGGCCCAGGACAGAAAGGTCAGTGTGGGAATGGGAGGGGGAGTTAAAATGTTTGGCAACATTTGGACATCAGGCCAACTGGCCTCATTCCTAAGCAGAGAGCCAAAGGAGGGGGGGACGAATAAAGACACAAAGTGCTGGAGTAACTCAGTGGGCCAGGCAGCATCTCTGCAGAACACTGATAGGAGACGTTTCTGGTCGGGACCCTTCTTCAGGCTGATTGTAGCAGGGGTGGCAAAGGTTGAAGAGGGGTGGGGGGCGTGACAACGCGTGGCGAGTGATAGGTGGATACAGGTGAGCTGGATGGTGGATAAAGAGGGGGAGAGACTATCTGGTTATTTCATTTCATGACTAGTGTCCTCAATTCCAGTGTGGACTTAGATGTCTATATAAACCAACAACTTCAGTAGAGTAGAACGAAGAATCACCTAATGCTATCACTGTACCTATTCTCCATCACTGTACCTAGTCCAAAGCTGTGAGCAGCAGTTGCAATAATGCCATGGAATAAGTAAAGAGAACTTAGTCGGGGTGGCAAGGTGGCACAGCAGTAGTGTTGCTGCTTTACAGCGCCAGAGACCCATGTTCGATCTTGACTATGGGCGCTGCCGTACGGCGTTTGTACGTTCTCCCCGTGACCTGCGTGGGCTTTCCTCAGGTACTCGGTTTCCTCCCACACACCAAAGATGTTGTAGTTTAATTGACTTCAGTAAAATTGTAAATTGTTCCTATTGCGTGTGGGATAGTGTTGGTGTGCGGGGATTGCTGGTTAGCGTGCTCGGTGGGCTGAAGGGCCTGTTTCCGCGCTGTATCTCTAAACGAAACTAAACTAAAGAGTTCACTGAATTTCTCCTGCTCTGCTCTAGAAGTAACTGCACAGCACATTTTTCCCATGAAAATGCAATTTTTATGGGATTTGTTTTGTCGAGACAAAACTCCGGGTGGGGAAGCCATCCCAGCCAGGAAGACACTGTGAGTGTTGGACATTGATGACCTGGGTCACGGTACGATCCAGACTGTGCTGCAAATTCTGTAACGTCTTCTCAGAGAATCCTCTGTGACCAATGCAAGAAGCCTAACGGGCCTGTCCCACTTAGGCAACTTTTTAGGCGAGTGCAGGAGACTCTGCGCTCGCCACATGGTCGCCACATGTTCGCTGGTGGTCTCTGGTGAGTCTCCTTCATGGTCGCGAGGAGTTCCCGCATTCTGGGAACTAGTTGCGGCCTCAGTATGGTCGCTGCAAATTTTTCAACATGTTGAAAAATATTCTGCGACCAAAAATTGGTCGCCATGGAGAAAACCGATAATCCTGTAGTCGTAGGTGCAACTGTAGTGGGGTCGCCGTGTAGTTGAAGGTAGCCGAGGTAGTCGTAGGGAGTTTTAGTTAATAGACTTTGCTGACCGGTCATTTTCATTGGCTCATTGGGGAAATAAAATGTAAGCAGGGGTTTTCAGAACCAAGGATAACCGATGCTAAATGTCCGCCGAACTTCACAGCCATGTATCTCTGGCTTATTAAAAGTTGTCTGCCTTCTTAAAAGATGTCTCCACTCCTTCTCCCCCCTTCTCCCCTCCACCCCTCCCCCCACTATTTTAAAAGACTTACCGTATACTGTGTTAGCCGTCTTAATTACAGAGCCAACCTTCCTATTCATCGCGGTGTGTCTCTGTATCACCTTATAACCATATAACAATTACAGCACGGAAACAGGCCATCTCGACCCTTCTAGTCCGTGCCGAACACGTATTCTCCCCTAGTCCCATATACCTGCGCTCAGACCATAACCCTCCATTCCTTTCCCGTCCATATAACTATCCAATTTATTTTTAAATGATAAAAACGAACCTGCCTCCACCACCTTCACTGGAAGCTCATTCCACACAGCCACCACTCTCTAAGTAAAGAAGTTCCCCCTCATGTTGCCCCTAAACTTCTGTCCCTTAATTCTCAAGTCATGTCCCCTTGTTTGAATCTTCCCTACTCTCAGTGGGAAAAGCTTATCCACGTCAACTCTGTCTATCCCTCTCATCATTTTAAAGACCTCTATCAAGTCCCCCCTTAACCTTCTGCGCTCCAAAGAATATAGCCCTAACTTGTTCAACCTTTCTCTGTAACTTAGTTGCTGAAACCCAGGCAACATTCTAGTAAATCTCCTCTGTACTCTCTCTATTTTGTTGACATCCTTCCTATAATTAGGCGACCAAAATTGTGCCCCATACTCCAGAATTGGCCTCACCAATGCCTTGTACAATTTAAACATTACATCCCAACTTCTATACTCAATGCTCTGATTTATAAAGGCCAGCACACCAAAAGCTTTCTTTACCACCCTATCTACATGAGATTCCACTTTCAGGGAACTGTGCACAGTTATTCCCAGATCCCTCTGTTCACCTGCATTCTTCAATTCCCTACCATTTACCATGTACGTCCTATTTTGATTTGTCCTGCCAAGATGTAGCACCTCACACTTATCAGCATTAAACTCCATCTGCCATCTTTCAGTCCACTCTTCCAACTGGCATAAATCTCTCTGTAGACTTTGAAAATCTACTTCATTATCCACAACCCCTTACTAATCCAATTTACCACACCATCATCCAGATCATTGATGTACATGACAAACAACAGTGGACCCAACACAGATCCCTGTGGCACCCCACTAGTCACTGGCCTCCAACTTGACAAACAACCATCCACCATTACTCTCTGGCATCTCCCATTCAGCCACTGTTGAATCCATCTTGCTACTCCACCATTAATACCCAACCATTGAACCTTCTTAACCAACCTTCCATGAGGAACCTTGTCAAAGGCCTTACTGAAGTCCATATATACAACATCCACTGCTTTACCCTCATCAATTTCCCAAGTAACCTCTTCAAAAAATTCAAGAAGATTAGTCAAACATGATCTTCCAGGCACAAATCCATGTTGACTGTTCCTAATCAGACCCTGTTTATCCAGATGCTTATATATATTATCTCTAAGTATCCTTTCCATTAATTTGCCCACCACTGACGTCAAACTAACAGGTCTATAATTGCTAGGTTTACTCTTAGACCCCTTTTTAAACAATGGAACAACATGCGCAGTACGCCAATCCTCTGGCACCTTGGCTTTGCACCGTGTCAATTTCAGGCAGCGCTCCCCCCGCTTGCCCTGGCCCCTGCCTTTGTGATCTGTTTGTATGTGTGTGTGTGTGTGTGTTCCACTCTGACAGTCACCATTCCAGTTCCCGGTTTGACAGTCGCCGGCAGTCCGCTGAAAAGTCGCCCAAGTGGAACAGGCTCATAAAGCAAAATCCAGCAAAACCCTAGAGGATAAAGTGTAGAACACAAAGTGCTGGTGTAACTCAGTGGGTCAGGCAGCATCTCTGAAGAACGTGGATAGATGATGTTTCGGGTTGGGTCCCTTCTTCAGACTGCAGAAAAGTGAAGAAAGTTTACCCTGGCATTGAGTGGCGCAGCAGGTCTGAAGGTCCATGTAGCTTCCAGTTCTTATATTCTAAATGAAAGTAGCTACTGGTGCAGAACTTTACAGCTGACAGTATGTGACAGTTCTCAGCCTGCGTCCTCAGCCACATTTGCACAATCAGTGGTTCAATGGCACTTTATTGTGTACATACATTTAAATTCTTTTAGTAAAATCATACCACACATAAATACAAGAGTAAAACGATTGTAATGCAAGAATAGTAGATTTCACTTGAGGCAGTACGCCGAGTTGTTACATTTCCAGCACCAATTATGTTGCCTTCAAGTTTTAAGTTCCTAAAGTTCTTAAAAATATCTTGGCCCTTGAAGAACCGTTGACCTGGCAGTGACTCTGGGTCAGTGTTGTAGGAGTTAGAGATAGACACAAAATGCTGGCGTAATTGAGCAGGTCAGGTAACATCTCTGGAATAAAGGAGTAGGGTGACGTTTTAGGTCAAGACCCTTCTTCAGACTGCTTCTGACTGTAGGGTTTGGCCTGGCCTGGCAATGCTGTCAATGTCCTCCACTGCCGCTCCGTGCCACTGCAGGCCGCTCCCGAACCGCACACTTGTCCGACCTCTATGGGCGGCCCAGTGGCGCAGTGGTAGAGTTGCTACCTTACAGTGCCAGGGACCCGGGTTCGATTCTCACTACGGATGCTGTCTGTACGGAGTTTGTTCTTTCTCGCCGAGACCAGCGTGGGTTTTCTCCGGGTTCTCCAGTTTCCTTCCACACTCCAAAGATGAACAGGTTTTGAGGTTAATTGGTTTGATAAAATTGTAAATTGTCCCTAGTGTGTATAGGATAGTTAATGTATAGGGATCGCTGGTTGGTGCGGACTCAGAGGGCTAAAGGGCCTGTTTCTGCGATGTATCTCGAAACTAAACTAAACTCTGGGGGGTGTCCACTCGATCCCCTGGCTGCTGCAGGGCCCACTCCGGTGACACCTCGACCCGCGTGCACCATATCCTCAGACCATCTCCAGCCCGCTCACCCGCACTCATCTTTCTGCTCCATCCACCACTGCTGCCATCTTCAGCTGGCCACCAGTCTCAACTCTGGCAACCTCAGCGATTCCTATTGATAGGTCTCCATGTCTCATTCTGGTTCATATTTGGAATGGTTCATATCTAAAGAGAATCTGAGAATCAATCTGAAGAGAACTGATGTTGTACTCATGTTCATAAGTTATTGCAGCAGAATTAGGCCATTCAGCCCATCAAGTCTACTCCGCCATTCGATCATGGCTGATCTATCTTTCCCTCTCAACCCTATTCTCCTGCCTTCTCCCCATAACCCTTGACACCCTTACTAATCAAGAATTTATTAATCTGCGCCTAGAAAATACCCAATGACTTGGTCTCCACAGCCGCCTGTGGCAAGCAGATAGATCTTTCCAATGTAAAGAAGAAATAGGGAGAAGCTTAAATTAGAATTTGGCAAAAAAATATATCAGAGATAAAGGTCTTGGCTGAAAATAGAAACATTACATGTCATTAAAATAAAGTCAATTTTAATGACTTGTATCGACAGATTGACAGTTAAATTGTGGATTCAATTTACAGCACAAATCTCTAATCTCCTTTTTAATGCTGACCTTGGGTCAATATGGACTGGATCTCCCAGAAAGGGCTGGTCAATACATGTAAGAGGAGGTGTACATTGCAAACAGATGTGTTTGTTTTCTGTTGTTAGTCAATCATGCTGTACAATGCCCTCGCTCGTGATCAGCCAGAGACTTTCACAGACGATTCCTCCAGCAGGAAAGGCATGTTATGATTTGAGAGCTGGACTCACCATTAGGCGGCACGGTGGCACAATGGTAGAGTTGCTGCCTTACGGCGCCAGAGACCCGGGTTCGATCTCGAGTTTGTACGTTGTCCCTGTGACCCGCGTGGTTTTTCCCAGAGGCTCCGGTTTCCTCCCACACAGCAAAGACTTACAGGTTTGTAGGTTAATTAGTCATAGAGTGATACAATGTGGAAACAGGCCCTTCGGCCCAACTTGCCCACAACGGCCAACATATCCCAGCTACACTAGTCTCACCTGCCTGCGCTTGGTCCATATCCCACCAAACTTGCCCTATCCAAGTACCTGTCCAACTGTTTCTTAAACCTTTGGATAGTCCCAGCCTCAACTATCTCCTCTGGCAGCTTGTTCCATACACTCACTACCCTTTGTGTGAAAGGGAGAAGTTGGCTTTGCTAAATTTGTAAATTGGCCCGAGTGTGTAGGATAGTGTTAGTATGCGGGGATCGCTGGTCGGCGCGGATTCGGTGGGCCGGAGGGCTTGTTTCCACACTGTATCCCGAGAGTAAACTAAATTAAACTAAAATCCTGATCTCCCTACCACCTGGTTAATACAACCAGCAATAACATGTGTCAAATGTGTGCTGTGGCACCCAGAGTAACAAAAGCTTCTCGTCTTTTGAGTAAACGGATGCAAGCGTTTGATTTAAACGATCACCTGGTGCTCCCCAGTTTGCTTCCAACTGCTCCAGATGTCAATGCCTTTCCACTGTGATGGCCTCACCCAAGCCCCTCGGATCACACACAGCGAGGTGTAATGTGTAACAAGGGAGAGGTGGGGTGGGTTGAGGTTTATTCATGGGATGCAGGCACAGGCTAGAAATGTCAGCATTTACCATTCACCCTGACTGCTCCTGAATTAACAACGTTCAAAATCCGCAGCAGTCAATCCTCACCGTCCCTGCTCCCTCTCCAGTTTGGAGGATGCATGAATGAGGGAACGGAAGAGGGGCTGGGTGAGGAGGAGAGGCGGCTGAGGATGGAGTAGAGGTGTAGATTGCAACATGCTGCACCAGGGCCAAGGTTTCCCGCTCCCATCCAGGAAGCCTACTCTGCGCACATGTCACGTGCCGACATGTCGCGGGGTGACGCCTGTATGGTCGTGAGTAGTCGCCCAAAGAGTGGTGCCTTTTTCTGTTCGCCGCTGGGTTTTCAACATGTTGAAAATTTTCGGAGACCAGCTGCGTCTATGACGGGCAAGTCACAGAAAAAATCGCATAAGTGGGACAGGCTCTTAACCACTATAACAAAAAAAGCAATCGCAGAATGCCCAAATAACTAAATGGGTCAGGCAGTATCTTTGGAGGACATGGATAAGTGATGCCTCATGTTGGGAGTCTTCTTCAGAAGTCTGAAGTCTGAAGAAGTCGAAAGAAGCATCCCGACCTGAAACTTTGCATAACCATGTCCTCCAGAGATGCTGCCTGACCCGCTTAATTACTCCAACACCTAGTGTTGTTATTGGTAAACCAGCATCTGCAGTTCTTTGTTTCTCAAAGTAACGGCTACGTTGCCCTACCTCCCATCTGGATCTGATCTCTGCTGAGCATGGAGCAGTTGTGCGGGCACTGTAGAGAGAGCTTGTAATTAGTAACCTCCTGAGAGTTTAACCTGTGCTCTAACCTCCTGAGAGAGGTTGAGAAGGCAGTCTGGAAGAGACGAAGATAGACACAAAAGGCTGGAGTAACTCAGCGGGGCAGGCAGCAACTCTGGAGAGAAGGAATGGGTTACATTTCGGGTCGAGACCCTTCTTCAGACTTATTCCCATAAGAGAATCTGGGTGGGACAGTATCAGTCCCTGTTATTTCTGTCCGATGGATTTTCCAACACATCAGTGCAGCACGGTGTCACAGTGGTAGAGTTGCTGCCTTACATTAGCGCCAGAGACCTGTGTTTGATCCCACTACAGGTGCTGTCTGTACGGAGTTTGTACGTTCTCCCCGTGACCGCGTGGGTTTTCTCCGAGATCTTCGGTTTCCTCCCACACTCCAAAGACATACGGGTTTGTAGGTTAATTGGCTTTGGTAAATTTGAAAATTGGCTTCAGTGTGTAGGATAGTGTTAGTGTACGGGGATCGCTGGTCGGCACGTTGGGCCGAAGGGCTTGTTTCCATGCAGTATTTCTAAAGTACACTAAGCTAAACTAAAATTAGGTCTTGATCTCCCAACCACCTGGTTAACACAACCAACAATAACATATGTCAAATGTGTGCTGTGGCACCCAGAGTAACAAAAGGCTCGCCTCTTTTGAGTAAATGGATGCAAGCGTTTGATTTAAACAATCACCTGGTGCTCCCCAGTTTGCTTTCAACTGCTCCAGATGGCAATGCTTTTCCACTGTGATGGCCTCACCCAAGCCCCTCGGATCACACACAGCGAGGTGTAATGTGCTTGTGTAACAAGGGAGAGGTGGGGTGGGCTGAGGTTTATTCATAGGATGCAGGCACGGGCTAGAAATGTCAGCATTTACCGTGCATCCTGACTGCTCCTGAATTAACAACGTTCAAAATCCACAGCAGTCAATCCTCACCATCCCTGCTCCCTCTCCAATTTGGAGGATGCATGAATGAGGGGCTGCGTGGGGTGAGGAGGGGGGCTGAGGATGGAGTGGAGGTGTGGATTGTGAGACAGGGCCAAGGTTTCCCACTCCCATCCAGGGAGCCTACTCTGCGCAGTGATATTTGGGGGTCAGCGGGGAGGTTGCATTTATTAGAGGGTCTGAGTTTGAATCTTTGCACCCTCCTGGTGGCCTTCTCCCATATCCGCGCCCGGCATAGAGAGGAGAGTCAGTAGGAGGGGGAACCGGGGGTCGGGCCTAGCGCACCCTCCAGGTCAGTCCCTGGGGAACAAACATGGACAAGCGGGGAGAGGACGTTGGTTGCTGGGCAACCACAGGAAGGCAATGGCTGGAGGCCCCTCAGCAGCCTGGGGCTTGCCTGATTCGGACATCATTGATACAACTGGAGTGTGGACTGGACTTGGAAAATGGAGCCAAACATGGTGCATCTTGCATGCAGGCTCGGTAGACTATTTCTGTACAATTGCTAATCAGGGGGGTGGGGGGAGGTCGGGTGATACTCTACTGGACTGTTTGTAAGAGAATAGTTTCACAGTGTGTTTGCACAGTACTTATGACAATAATGTACCAGTGAGCCATTGAAGCATTGAACAATGGCAGTTCTGGAGGTGCATCTCGAACAGACTGGGTAAAGATTTACTTCTAACTTATAGAGGAGGCCGGTAACCCGGTGGCTGACTGATAGCGCTTGCAGCACCAGAGACCCAGGTTCAATCCTGACCACGGAGATTGTGCGTTCTCCCCGTGACCGCGTGGGTTTTCTCCGAGATCTTCGGTTTCCTCCCACACTTCAAAGATGTACAGGTCTGTAGGTTAATTGGCTTGGTATAAATGTAAAAATTGTCCCCAGTGTGTGTGTGTGGGATAGTGTAGGTGGAGGGGATTGCTGGTTGGTGCGGACTCGGTGGGCCAAAGGGCCTGTTTTTACGCGCTGTATCTCTAAACTAAACTATACTAAACTAATCAGCTGGTTCAGCTTATGGCTGAAACCATTTATATGGAAGGTCACTCCAGTAAATCACGATATGAATCAGGAGAGATTGCTGGCGAATGGAATGAAAAGGAAGACTGGCTTTGATATGCCGAGTTTCAAAACCTCAGATCGCACCCCAAAGTGTTTTACAGGCAGTGAAGGAATTCCAACGTGCGATCACTGGTGTGATTTAGGATGACCCCACATTCACTCCCTGCCGTGTTCTAGGGAGGGAGTAAATTGATCCAACGTTCCTCTTCCCAGTTACTGATGAACCTGGTGCACAGGTGTCAGCTGGATGGGGTCGGGTTAATGTGCTGGCCCGACAGTAGAACTGAAGCTCACAGTTACTAAAGTACCAAACACCCATTCAGGTAATAGACACAAACAGCTGGAGTAACTCAGCGGGACAGGCAGCATCTCTGGAGAGAAGGAATTGGTGATGTTTCGGGTCGAGGCCCTTCTTCAGTCTGAAGCATCCCATTCCAAAACCTTGCCTATCCATGTCCCCCAGTGATGCTGCCTGACCCGATTAATGACTTCAGTCTGAAGAAGGGTCTCGACCCGAAATGTCACCTATTCCTTCTCTCCAGAGAAGGTTGGGTGGAAAAATGCAATGGATTTTGTATCAGTTTAATACAGGGTGGGAACTACTCTAACCCCTCAGGATGCTGTGATGCGAAGCCTTTGTGGACTCTGCCCTCTCCTACAGCAAAGGGATACCCAACCAGAACTATTTATTTCCACAGATCTTGGTTTCAAAAAGATGACCTGTCCTTTCAAAAACAAGTTGCAGCTGTCGGGGTGAAGAAACATGACCTGCCAGGGGTGAGGGTCATTGGCCAGACCCCGTTAATGGCTGCTCAGGTAAACAGAACAAAGGCCAGTGACTAAACCTGTGTTCCATTGATAGCTGAGGGGAGAGGGGGAGAGAGAGAGAGAGAGAGCGCGCTAGAGGAAAGAGAGAGAGAGGGAAAGAGTGAGAGACAACAAGAGTGTGGAGAGGGAGAGAGAGAGAGGGGGGGAAGAAAGAGGGAGAGAGGGAGGGGGAGAGAGCAAGAGAGGGAGGGAGCAAGTGAGAAACTAGGACTGAATGTACTCAGCCAGTAGGACGTCAACACCAGTCTAATGTTCCCGAGCTACTTGTAAATAGAATGACGCATTGGGCCGGGAGCATTTCCTTTTTATGGCAGTTGTTCCAGCAGCGAGCAGCGTCAGTTACAGAGGCTAGCGAAAAATGAGAGAGCACTTGAACTAAAAGGCTAGCAATTTCTTCGCCTGGATTGTTACTGGCTGAGTAATCACTAACATACAAAATTTAATACCTCATGGATTTATTGTCAAGTGAAAAGGACACAGCTTGCCTTTGACTCCCTTCACTTTACTTGGTAAAAACATGTTTCAAGTCTAAATTCTTATACTATGACACTCCAATTGATACCAGCTGTAAATAAATAATGTTAAAAAAACTGCAAAAATAGTTTTTATCCTGGCAGATTACAAAGCCATGTCAATCTGAAAAGGTCAATTTCAGTCAATTAATTTATTTTAAGCACTGTTCTTATGAAGTGTGGCAATTGTAGCATTGTTTATATTTTAGAAACTGATGCCACATAAACCACAAAGTGCTTTGTTAATATTTGAGCATTTCAGACACTTTAAGTCTGCTTGATGTTTTGCTTGCTGACTCGAATCTGACACCAACCTCAGAAAATACATCTTCATTGAATCTCTTCAGTTTCTCTTCCTGCCCTGAAGCCATTAACTCTTTCTAAGATAGATACTAAGAGCAGGAGTAACTCAGCGGGTCAGGCAGCATCTCTGGAGAACCCTTCTTCAGACTGACCCAACCCGAAACATCACCCCATCCTTGTCCTCCAGAGACGCTGCCTGACCCGTTGAGTTACTCCAGCACTTTGTGTCCATCTTCGGGAGAAACCAGCATCTGCAGTTCCTTTCTACACAACTCTTTCTGAGGTTTGAGGTGCTTCCCTGGGGACTGGAAAGCCTCTCGTGAGCAGCAAAGAAAATCAGTCTAGAAACATGAATGTCTATCTGCCATGTGATTCAATTTAAATCTTACTGATTGATACTTTATTATCACAAGTGACACGTCACGGCGAAATTCTTTGTTTTGCGTACCCATACACAAGGTATGCAAAGAGTCACTACGTATAGAATGCCAACAAAGTTTCAAATTGTTCGTTAAAGTCCCCAATGGTCCTTCTTTGTTTTCGGAAGACCCCCTCTCAAACCAGGTCCCTTTTTGTTCTCGGAAGCACACCCCCCCCCGCCCCAAACTGGGTCACTTCTTTGTTCTTGGTGCCCCTCTCCACCCTCCCCATCCACACCGGGTACCTCTTTGTTTTCTTGGACTAGAACACATGGAAGATCATTCCTGGATGAAAATCACACCAGATGTGAAATTGGACTGGTCCCCTGCTGAGGTCATCATTTGTGTAGCTCTCGTTCGTGCCAGTAACAATATACGTTGGAGCAGAAAGGTCCATACTCTGATCAATGTGGAACATTATCTCTCTAAATGGAAGGCCAGTTTGATGGCTCATTCCGGTGTGTAAGGGAACACTCTGCTGATGTCAGGAGAAGACTGACATCTGTGCCATCTGTGACACCAAATCTGTGAGCAAATCTGGGCCCCATATCTGAGGAAGGATGTGCTGGCTCTGGAGAGGGTCCAGAGGAGGTTTACAATAATGATCCCAGGAATGAGTGGGTTAGCATATGATGAGCATTTGCCAGCACTGAGCATCAACTCACTGGAGTTTAGAAGGTTGAGGGGGGACATTGAAACGTACAGAATAATGAAAGGCATAGATCGAGTGGATGTGGAAAGGATGTTTCCACTGGTGGGAGAGTCTAGGGCCAGAGGTCATAGCCTCAGAATTAAAGAGTGCTCTTTTAGAAAGGAGGTGAGGAGGTGGACCCTTTAGTCAGAGAGTAGTTAATTTGTGGAACTCATTGCCACAGAGGGCTGTGGAGGCCAAGTCAGTGGATATTTTTAAGGCAGAGATAGACAAATTCTTGATTAGAACGGGTGTCAAGGGTTATGAGGAGAAGGCAGGAAAATGGGATTAGGAGGCAGAGATCAGCCATGATTGAATGGCGGAGTAGACTCGGACCGAAAGGCCTAATTCTACTCCTACAACTTGTGGACTTGTGAAGACGTTGGTGAGGCCGCTCTTGGAGTATTGTGTTGAGTTTTGGTCAGCCCGTTCTGGGAAAGAAAGATGTTATTAAGCCTGAAAGAGTGTTGCAGAGAAGTTTAATGAAGATGATTTAATGAGCTTTAGGGAAAGATTGGGCAGGTTAGGACTTTATTCCTTGGAGCGCAGTTGTTGTGAAAGGTGATCTAATTAAGGTGTATAAAATCATGAGGGGAATAGATCGTGTGTTTACACAACGTCTTTCTCCAAGGGTGGAGGGATAAAGAAACAGAAGGCATACATTTAAGTTGCGAGGGGAAAGATTTAATAAGAAAGTGAGAGGAAACCTTTTCAACTCACAGGTGGTGGGTGCGGCGCGACTCTCGTCAGCAGCGGCCTCTGCAGTCCGTCTGTGTTTTATTATTTTTTGTCTCGTTTTTATGTAGTTTTTGTTATTTATTTTGTTGGGGTATGTGTGTGGGGGTGTGGGGGGGAGGGGGTAACTTTAAAATCTTTCCCCTGCACGGGAGACCTGACCTTTTCTTTGTCGGGTCTCCGTTGTCGTTGGGGCTGCAACGTGGAGCGGCCTCCAACAGGAACGACCTGGGGTTCCAGCTGCGGAGCTGCCGACTACTCACCGTCACGGGGCTGGCCGAGTCCGGAGCGGGTGAAGCGGTGGTGGACGCTGCTGCCACCCGACCCCCGGAGTTTCGGAGGCTGCAACTGCGGGTTTGGCGGACGGCGGCACCGGGAGCCCGCGGGTCCCTGCTGGGTGACCGCTTTTCGGGGCTTCCGCAACGGCGACTTCTCCCGCCCGAGTTGCGGGTTGAAGAGCACCTGAGCGGGGCCTTACACCATCGCCCCGCGCGGCTTGGAATGGCCGTGGGACTTTGCGAGCGCACGCCGGGGGCTCTAACACCAAGACCCGGTGTGCGACCTTGCATCACCCGGCGTGGCTTTAATGGCCGCGGGACAATCGCCATCGCCAGCCGGGGGCTTTGACTTTGACTCTGACTCTGACATGGGGGGGAGAGTGCAGTGGAGAGATAAGTTTTTTTTTTTTGCCTTCCATCACAACGATGTGATGGATGTTTGTGTAAACTGTGTTGTGTCTCGGGTCTTTTTGGCTTGTAATGTATGGCTGCAGAAACGACATTTCTTTTGGACCTCAAGGGGTCCAAATGACAAATAAATTGTATTGTATTGTATTGTATTGTATTGTATTGTATTGTATTGTATATGGAAGGTGCTGCCAGAAGCAGGTATAATAACAATACTTAAAAGACATTTGGACAGGTATATGAATAGGACTGGTTTAGAGGGATGAGGGGAAAATGTGGACAAATGGGAGTAGCTGGGGGTGTTTGGTCATCGTGGACGTGTTGGGCCGAAGTACCTGTTTTGTGTTGTATGACTCTCTGTCTATGTGACCTGGCATCTACAGAAGTAGCTGTAGACTGTTCAAGCTCTCCCTAGGGTCCAGAGAGTGTTCTATGAACAATGAAGAGGGTTTTATCCTGCATTTAGCTACTGAGTCCATGAATACCAGACGGGCAGGAGTAGGCTATGCTGGTCAGACACAAGACAAGCACGATTACTGAGGCTCTGAGGGGAAGGGTGGCAACGGCGGTAGATTTGCTGCCTTACAGCGCCAGGGACCTGGGTTCGATCCTGACTATGGGTGCTTGTCTGTACGGAGTTTCTACATTCTCCCCGTGACCTGCATGGGCTTTCCCTGGGTGCTCTAGTTTCCTGCCACAACTTTAGACAAGTAGACAGATAGGACAGGTTTGGAGCCAGGTGGGGCTAGTGCAGCTGGCCGGTGTGGGAAAGTTGGGGTGAAGATCCTGTTTCCACACTGTATCACTCTATAACTCCATTACTCCAAAGACGTACAGGTTTGTAGGCTAATTGGCTTAGTATAATTGTAAATTGTCCCTAGTGTGTGTAGGATAGTGTTGGTGTGTGGGGATCACTGGTCGGCATGGACTCGGTGGGCCGAAGGGCCTGTTTCAGAGTTGTATCCCTAAACTACAAACTAAACTGCTGGGAGTAGGCGGAATGGGTGTTGTGGTTATAATCAGAGCAGCCATGATCTTATTCAATATTGGAGCAGCTTTGAGGAACAAGTGGCCTACTCCTGTTCAGAGTTATACATTTACTTCTCTATTCTGCAGGAACACCTTCAACCACATGGTAACCCTTTGCGTCCTCACCTTGGGATATTTCAGGAGTTCGGAGTCCTGTCCAATGAAGTTCTTACCGGCGGGCCGGTAAAGGCAATAACACACAAAACAGTAAATATATAATAATCAATGATACAATAAACTTAATCGATAAGGCAGTGGTAGAGTTGATGCTTTACAGCGCTTTCAGTGCCAGGGTCGGGGGTTCGATCCTGACTACGGGTGCTGTCTGTACGGAGTTTGTACGTTCTCCCCGTGACCTCATGGGTTTTCTCCGATGTCTTTGGTTTCCTCCCACACTCCAAAGACGAACAGGTTTGTAGGTTAATTGGCTCGGTATAAACGTAAATTGTCCCTAGTGTGTGTAGGGCAGTGTTAGTATGCGGGGTTTGCTGGTCGCGGCGGACTTGGGAGGCCGAAGGGCCTGTTTCCGTGCCGTACCTCTAAACTAAATTAAACGAAGCAATCTTTCCCTGTCTCCCCCACATCTCTCAATTTACTAATCACCACTGGACCAGAGGGGTCACTGCAGAACAAGCGATTTCATCTACTTTGATTTCAGTGAGGGACAGCTGCAATATTAAACCCTGGGCTCTGCCAGCATTGCTGGCTTCTCACAAACGTCAGCAGGCACTGTGCTCACTGGGTGTGTCTAGGGATTTTAGCATGGGATGGTGTGAGGACATGAACTTTGCTATGAGGAGTCACAGGCATAGTGATGCAGCATAGAGTTGCTACCTTAAGGGCCTGTCCCACTTTCACGACCTAATTCACGACCTCTGCCGAGTTTGCCCTTGACTCATACTCGCAGCCTGGTCGTCACGAGGTCGTAGGAGCTCGTAGGAGGTCATAGGTAGGTCGTAGCAGGCCGTGATGCTAGTCGTAGGTACTTGTGGAATCAAGTAGATCATGGCGTTTTTCTAGCATGATGAAAAATGTCCACGAGTTAAAAAGGTCGTGAATTAGGTCGTGAAAATGGGACAGGCACTTTATAGCGCCAGAGACGTTGGTTCGATCCTGACTACGGGTGCTGTCTGTACAGCGTTTGTACGGCCTCCTGGTGATCGTGGGGGTTTTCTCTGGGTGCTCTGGTTTCCTTTCACAAAGATGTGTATGTTTGTAGGCTAATTGGCATCTGTAAAGTGTGTAGGACAGAACTAGTGCTCAGGTAATCGCTGGTCGGCGCAAACTCGATGGGACAAAGGACTTGTTTTCACGCTGCATCTCTAAAACTAAAACTAACGTTTAAAAGTGAGCTGACATGCAAATATCCCACCCTGAGGTGGGCATAAACAATGAGCTGCCTGAGGAAGTGGTAGAAGCAGGTACAATAACAACATTTAAAATAACTTGTACAGGTACATGGATAGGGAATGTTTGGAGGATATGGGCCAAGTGCAGATAAGTGGGACTAGCTTGGTTCGGGAACTTGGTCAGTATGGACGAGTTGGGCTGAAGGGCCTGTTTCCATGCTGTAAAATTCAATGACTCTGTAACATGCATTACCTCATGGTGACTGGTATGTTACTGAAAAACATGCACAATTCCCTTAGACTCAATAAGAATACAACAACACATATTTCCAACAGCTCAGAGAGATGGATTCTGCAAAACTAAGGCTGAATTCCACTTTTCTGGCTCTCTCTGTAGTTCACTCATCTCCAATCTCTTCAGGAATCACCTCCCTTTTGGTTCCTCGTACTGAAGCGCATGACCTCACACCTTCCCACACTAAAATCCGTTTGCCAAGTTTCCACCCACTCACTCAACCTATCTCTATCCTGTTGCAAAGTCCAAATATCTTAATTGCAACATGCTCGCCCACCACCATTTGATGATCATCGGCTAGCATGTACCTTATAATATGCCCCTTCCTCTGGGTCATCGGTATAAATAGTAAATTATTGAAGGCCTTGCGGTGACCCACGGGATATTGCCCTAGTTATGTGCATCCAACCTGAAAAGCCCATTTATTTGAACTCTTGATCTTCCCTGTGATAGTTAGACGACTTCAATCCATGTAAAGCTTTCAGTGACCTGACCTCAGGAGCTATTGTGCCATTATATTAATGATAGTTTACCGGAGTAGAGGGTATTTTTTATTGAGCCTTGCAAGGCCACCACCAAATGTCGAAGATTAAACAGTAAACCGCAGGAACAGGCCCTTCGGCCCACAACGTTCGTGCAGAACATGATGCGGTTAAACTAACCTCCTCTGCCTACATGTGATCCATATCTCTCTAAACCCTGCACATTCATGTGCCTCCAGATTCCTGATCTACCTCATTGGAGACTCTCGGACCATCTTTAATTGGTACAGAAGTGTGAAAACACACACCTCCAGATTCAGGGACCGTTTCTTCCCAGCTGTTATCAGGCATCTGAACCATCCGACCAAAACTAGAGAGCAGTCCTCAGCGCAGACCCTCATACTATCTTTAATCAGACTTTTCTGGAATTAATCTTGCACTAAACATGATTCCCTTTACCCTATAGCTGTACACTGTGGACAGCTTGATTGTAATCATGTATAGTAATTTCGCTGAATGGATGGCACACACCAGCTTTTCACTGTGCCTCAGCAGACGGGACAATAATAAACAAAACTAAACCTATCTAAAGCCCACTATCGTATCTGCATCCACCACCCTTCCTGGCATCACATTCCAGGCATCTACGGTGTACAACACTTTACCTTCACATCCCTTTTAATATTTGACCCCTTCACCTTCAAGCTATTTATACCCTCTAGTCTTATCCTCATATTTTCCATACTTAATTACCCATAACCTGAGGAGGCAGTTTTAGTCGGAAGAAGGGTCTCGACCCAAAACGTCACCTATTCCTTTTCTCCAGAGATGCTGCCTGACCCACTGAGTTACTTCGCCTTTTTGTTTCTGCCATCGGTTAGAGCAAGGATTCCTTTCCCTGCAGGATATTTGTCAACCAGATGATTTTTTGCAATAATCCAATACTTCGATCAAAAAAAACCGGATGCCTCTGCACCAATGGCCATTCTATTGGATCCTAGCCTTGAAGTTGAAGTTTAGTCTATTGTCACGTGTACTGAGGTACAGTGAAAAGCTCTTGTTGCGTGCTAACCAGTCAGCGAAAAGACAATACATGATTACAATCGAGCCTTCCACAATGTACAGATGTTTCCGAGGTATCGTCCATGCCCGGGAGGTGTTCGAGAGGGACTATGCGCTGTCCACGGGCGCTCTGGGGGATTTCCAGGACCGCTGGGCACCGCGATCGGCTGAATGCATCCTTGACAATGATTGTAACACAGTTGTATAGTAGTTTAGTATATTTGTTTGTCTTGTATTGTGGTGGTGGGTTCTGTTTTGTTTTATTGTATTGTAAATATTATTTTTAATAATTGAATAAATATTTTGATAAGAAAATAAAAGAAAAGGAAAAAAAAACAGGTACAGATACATGCTAAAGAGAATAGCATTTAGAGCAAGATAAAGTCCAGTGAAGTCCCATTAATGAGGTAGCTAGCAGCTCAGGACTGCTCTCTAGTTGTTGGTAGGATGGTTCAGTTGCCTGATCACAGCTGGGATGAAATTGTCTTTGAATCTGGAGGTGTGTGTTTTCACACTCCTGTACCTCTTGCCTGATGGGAGGGGGTAGAATAGGGAGTGGCCGGGTCAAGTAGATCAGTTGACATCTTCCTCCTCTTTTCAAGCAATCCCTTTGGATCAAGCATCATGCCCTTATATGACAGTTTTGATTGGTTATGTGGTGATTAATGAGGTCAACGTGGGAAGAGAAAATCAGCACCAGTTCATGTATGTGACACATTGGATGGGAAGGGTTTAGAGGGCTATGGGACAAACGCAGGAAATTGGGGTGAGCCTGATATGCCATCAAGATCGGCATGGACAAGGTGGGTTGGATGTCCCGTCTCCGTGCTGTACGGGACTCTTTTTTTTCACCTTCCATCACAGTGAGGAATGTGGAGGAGTCACTGTGGTGGATATTTATGTTAAAATGTGTTTTGTGTGTTCCGCTGCTTTTTATTGTATGACTGACTTGGCAAATGAAATTCCTCGTATGTTGCTAAACATACTTGCCTAATAAAGTATTATTGTGATTGTGATTGACTTCATGATATTAGATTGATATAGACACCTTGTGTTTTACATGAGTTTGATATGTGCGTTTTTGAAATGACGACTTTGTTCTTTTAATACCAAAGCTGGGTTTAAACGCTCATATTGTTTTTTTGAATAGCGGTCTCAAAATGTACTGCTGACAGCATTAGCACGTATATGTTTAACTTACTCGTTTTTGATTTATGCAATGCTTTTCAATGCTTTTCATCTGTACATTTTCCCCACGTAGTAATCCTCCTCTCCCGGAGGGGAGGATGCTCCTCAAACTGTGGAGCATCCTGGACAATACAGCTCACCCCCTCCATGACACACTGGTCAACCTGAGGAGCACCTTCAGCAACAGACTGGTTCCACCAAGATGCAGGGCAGAACGCCACAGGAGATCCTTCTTCCCTGTGGCTATCAAACTTTACAACTCCTCCCCATTCTGTGATGGTGGTAGATTGAGATTGACTCACCTCCCTCCCCCCTCCCTCCGTCCCCCTCCCCAATCTTTACACATCCCCCGATCCTTTCCACTCATCACTTTAATTTCATGTTTCATGTATTTTGTGTTTTTATGACTGTGGAACATCAATTTCCCTCCTGGGATAAATAAAGTTATATCGTAATGTATCGTATCGTATTGTAAAACACAAGGATCCTGGTATCAAGGCATCTTAACTTCCCAAATCACACGTAGCCCACAGTTAAAAGCAGATTCCCCATCATTGATTGTCAATGGGTCGAAATGCTGCAAATTGTCCCCGTCACATCTGCAGGAGAATCTTCCATAGAAGGAACGCAGTGATTCACAAAGTTGGCACAGCCACCCTCTAAAGGTCAGTGAAAGGTTGAACTTGCCAACAATGTCCACACCCCGTTAATGATTCAAGAATAAAGAACAAAATGTCTGCCTGCACAGAGACATCTTAACGATGTAGTATTGATACCACTTCAAGATGCCAAGTTTATTTGTCAGCCTGGCAAACCTTCAGCACCAACCCCGCTGTTAACCAACACTGCTTGGAAGCGAAATAACTGGTCTCTCATCTCGTGGGATGTCCAAACTGCCAGCTGCTTTTGCCAAATAATCATACAGTCACAGATAGTCACACAGCATGGAAACAGGCTCTTCGGCCCAACTTGTCCATGCCAACCATCTAAGCCATTCCCATTTGCCCACATTTCGTCCATATCCCTCTCAACCTTAAGGGCAACACAGTGGTTCAGCAATAGAGTTGCAGCACCAGGGACTCGTGTTCGATCCTGACTATGGATGCTTGTTTGTGCGGAGTTTTACGTTCTCCCCATGACCTACGTGAGTTTTCTCTCGGATTTCAGGTTTCCTCCCGCACTCCAGACATACAGGTTTGTAGGTTAATTGGCTTGGTATATTTGTAAATTATCCCTAGTGTGTGCAGAATAGCGTTAGTGTGTGGGGATCGCTGGTCAGCATGAGCCGATGGGTCTGTTTCCACCCTGTTTCCACCTGGGAAAATGCATGATCATTGCTTTGCACAAACTCAGTGGGTCGAAGGGCCTGTTTCCATGCTGTATCTCTCGACTAGACTAGACTAGACCTCAGCTGGTGTGATAAGGACGACTCTCCTACAGGACAATTTTGGAAGGATAACAATGATCTTCTAAGGAACCGAGACATTTATAAGGGTGAAGGAGCTAAGTTTTAATGGAAGGTGAAAATGGGACCATTCTTTCTAGAGCTGATAAAGTAAGAAGAGATTTTAAATTCTCAATGTTTTTAATAGTTTTCCCATACTTCCTTTGGGCAATTGAGCCAGTGATCAGATTTATAGGTTTAAGATAAACGAGAAAAGGGAAATTGAGATATTTATTCCGTTATTAATGGTTATTAAGATTATTAAGATTTGGGACACGCTACCTGAGATAACTGTGGAATCAAAATCCATAACAATATGGCATTTTGTTTCACGTTTAGCGTCTTGGAGATACAGTGTGGAATCAGGCCCTTTGGCCCTTTGAGTCTATGCCGACCATCGATCACCCTCACACTAGTCCTATGCTATCCTAACCTACACACTAGAGGCAATTTATAGAAGGCAATTAACCTGCTAACGTGCATGCCCCTGGGATGTGGGAGGAAACCGGAGCACCCGGAAAAACCCTATGTGGTCACAAGGAAAAGGCACAAACACGACACAGACAGGACCCGTAGTCAGGATCAATCCCGGCACCCTGGCGTTGTGAAACAGTAGCTCTGCACAATAGGTCTACCGCTGCGCCACCGTGCCTTCATCTGCCATTTTTTTAAATTTATGTCCTGAACCAGCCAGTGCTCTTGGACTTGAATCTGTGGAGGTATGTGGAAAAAGCAAGGTCCCAGGATCACGTTGGATAGTGCCTTCAAAGAGTGAATGCATGCCTAAAGGGTTAATCAGCCTGCCTCCTGCTCAATAAGGTTCTATGAGTCTATCAGTTTGTGATTCCATGCTCTCCATCAGCCAGGCAGAGAGAAGCTAACTCAGCATGGTTCAGAAGCTGGTGGGCTTCCAACATGAACAGCCCATCACCGCACTGGGCAGTGGACTACCCACTCGACAGGTGGGCCGAGGCTCGTGGCTTCTCCTCAGTGTTGATGTTCTGTCTGATGAACTTTTCGTGGGAGATTTCTCAGATGGCCAAAAATAATAGTCTTGTTTAGCAACGTCTTGCATCAAGATTTCAGTTTGTATGTCAGAGTAATCCCGAAATAACAACCCTGGCGATTAAAACAGAGGGATTTCAATTGATTATCTAAATCCAATTAAACTATTCCTTGGAGAAATAAACTTCCCTTGAACTTCTATCCAGAAAACATGGAACGACGCAAAAACTGAAAATATGCCAATTTTGATTTTCAGCATAACATTCTTTAACTTTCCTGAGTCTGAGTTAAGTTTAATTTATTGTCACCTGTACCGAGGTATAGTGAAAAGCTTTTGTTGTGTGCTAACCAATTAGCAGAAAAATAGACTTTATTTAAACTATTTATGGATTTATTTATTGCCACATGCACCAGCATGCAGTGAAATGCTTGTTCACGATTTCATAATGGATGCAATGAAGGGAGCGGGGTTTGATAAGCAGATTGGTGGAGCAGTTGATGGTTCAGATGAAGTGAAACAAAGCATGTCTGTCTCTGCATGCCCCCAATTAAACACCACGTCTAGTTTAATGTAGAGATACAGCGTGGAAACAGGCCCTTCGACCCACCGAGTCCGCACCGACCAGCGATCACCCATGCACCAGTTCTATCCTACACACGAGGGGGAATTTACAAAAGGTCATTTAACCTACAAACCTGCACGTCTTTGGAATGTGGGAGGAAACCAAAGCACCCAGAGGAAACCCACAAGGTCACAGGGAGACCGTACAAATTCCTTACTGACAGCGCCCGTAGTCAGGATCTTTGTAAGGCATTAACTCCACCACTGAGCCACCTTGCCACATGTGTCAGGTGATGTTCAAAGATTCTTTCATCAAGATTGGGGGGAATATAATCAAAGGCAAGCCTTTTACAGAGGCCCATTTATTATGAACTTTCTAAGATAAAAGGGAAAAAAAGTTGCAAGATATCAGGAAAGAAGAAGGGGGCAGCTCTTTTAGAGAATTGCCTCTGACATAATGGCCAAAAGAGTTTGTGTTTATGCTGGGTGAAGAGTGGAAATAAACAATGTCAATATGTAATCATTCACAACCTCTGAATGCCTCCATGTGCTTTACACCCAATTAAAGTGTGGTCACTTGTCATGCTGTAAACCGTTGCAAACAGCATCACAGCGCCCATAGATGCAGATGTAATCCTGGCTGGATATCACAGTTTCCAATTAAAGAGAGGACCATGAGTATAACTACCCCAATCCTCTTTTATCCCTCCCCTTCTTCCTCCCCCTCTCCATCCGCCACCGCCTCCGCCTCCTCTTCCCCTCCCCCCTTCCCCCTCCCTTTCCCCCTCCTCTCCCCCCACCCCTTCCCCTCCCCCTCCCCCTCCTCTTCCCCCTCCTCTTCCCCCTCTCCTTCCTCCTCTTCCCCCTCCTCTTCCCCTCCTTGCACCTCCTCCCCTTCCCCATCCTTGTCTCCCTCCCTCTCCCCTCCCCCTCCCCTTCCCCATCTCCTCTTCCCCCTCCCCTTCCCCTTCCCCCTCCCTTCCCCTTCCCCCTCCTCTTCCCCCTCCTCTTCCCCCTCCCTCTCCCTTCCCCCTACTCCTCTCACTTCCCCCTCCCCTTCCGCCTTCCCCCTCTCCTTCCGCCTCTGCCCTTCCCCCTCCACTTCTCCTTCCCCCTCTCCTTCCCCCTCCCCTCCCCCTTCCCCTTCCCCACTCTTGTCCCATCCTATGGTATTACATTTAATGTCTTCTCCTCTTTCCTTGTCTGACACCCTTTTGTCTCCTTTTCATTTCAAGTCTTTGTCACCTATTCCATCCCCACCTCTCCTTTCACCTTTCTCTCCCCTACTCCGTCAGTCTGAAGGGTCCCGACCGGAAACATCATCTGTCCATTTTTATCCCCAGATGCTGTCTGCTCCATTGAGTTTAGAGAAGTAGTGTAGAAACAGGCCCTTCAGCCCACACCAACCAGTGATCGCCCGTACACTAGTTCTATCCTACACACTAGGGTCAATTTACAGAAGCCAATTAGCCAACACATCTGCACGTCTTTGGAATGTGAGAAGAAATCGGAGCACCCGGGGAAAACCCATGCTGTCATGGGAATAACGTGTAAATTCTATACAGACAGCACCCATGGTCAGGATCTAACCTGGCTTTCTGGTGCTGTAAGGCAGCAACTCTACTGCTGTGCTACTGTGCCACCAGCACTTTGTCTTTTTGTTTTTTGCACAGCTTAACTCTTTTACTCCTCTTCTTTAAGAAAAATAGACTCATGAAATACTGTGTGGCTGACTGAGAAGTCAGACAGGACCTGGGCTTCATAGTTCATCCAGCCACGGCATACCTGACCACGTAACACACCTCTAAAGCATCAATCTAATATTTTGGCCTCACATTTCTCTAGATGGACTCGAAACCCGTCACTTTCTGATTCAGGCTGCTACCCAGGGAACCACTCTGTAGAATTGAAATAGCTCCTTCAATCTCTTTTTGATGTTTCAATGACTTTGACTTGGGAACACTCGGGAAAATGCGTACAGAATGCAAATCTTGGATTCGAGGCAATTGTCTATTCTAGTCACTGAACTTCAGCAAGGATGCGGTGGCCTTGGAGACCTGCAGAAAAGATTTGCCGGAATAAGAGACTCCAGATACATGAAAAGACTAGAGCGGCTCTGATTGTTCTCCTCGATGAGAGAAGGTTGAAAGGAGCATGATAGAAGAGTTCATACAGTAACTTCTAAATTCCACAACATCAAAGAGAATCAAAGATTGACAACTGGCAGAGGAGCTGGGAATGAGGTGAGGAAGAAGTGTTTTACTCAACAGGTAAATATGATCTGCTTAGTTCAGTTAGTTTAGTTCAGTTCAGTATCACGTGTACTGAGGTACAGTGCAAAGCTTTTGTTGCGTATTAACCAGAAAGATAATACATGATTACAATCAATCTGTTTGCAGTGTATGATAAGGGAATAATTTTTTAGTGCAAGGTAAAACCAGCAAAGTCCGATTAAGGATAGTCCGAGAGTCATCAAAGAGGTAGAGAGGAGGCCAACACTGCTCTCTGGTTGTGGTAGGATGATTCGGTTGCCTGATAACAGCTGGGAAGAAACTGTGTCTTGTGCTTCATGCACTGAATGGATGATGGAAGCAGATTCAATCCAGCTTTCAAAAAAGAATGGGATAAAGCGCTTAAGAACATAAAAACATAAGAAGTAGGAGCAGGTATAGACCACATAAGTTCTCTGATTCATTAATTTCATGCTTCATCTGATCATTGGCTTATTCTCCATGTTCTTGTCTGATCCCTTTCACCCTTGATTCTCCAAACGGCAATCGATCTCAAACAATTTCGAACGCACACAGCTCCCTGGGACGGAGAATTGTAAATGTCTCATGCTTCCGAGGGAAGACATTTTGAAGGAGAAGGGTTGCAGGTTTATGAGAAGGGGTTTGGAGCAAAGGAAATGGACTGACTGTTTAGGCTTAGTTTACAGATACAGCGTGGAAACAGGCCCTTCGGCCCACGCCGATCCAGCAATCCCTGCACACTAACACTACCCCGGCACACAGGAGGGACAATTTACAATTTTACAAAGTCAATTAATGTACAGACCTGTACATCTTCAGAGTGTGGGAGGAAACATGGGGAAAAAAAACCCACGCAGGTCACGTGGAGAATGTATAAACTCCATACAGACAGCACCCGTATTCAGGATGGAACCCGGGTCTCAGGCAACAACTCTACCGCTGCGCATCCGTGGCTAAATGTCTTGTGCAAAAAACAAACAGCAGGGTTTTGACGGCCAGATTCCCTGTCATGATGTACTTGAACTTTTAATCAGAAGACAATTTGAATCTTAAAGAACTGACATTTTCTAAAATGGTTGGGGGTAGAGGATTGTTAAACAGAAGACTGATGGACATATCTGTAACTATTCACTGATATTATCTTTAACTGTGTAAAGATTACGCTTATTAATTTAGACTGCAGATGGTGGTTTGCAAAAAAAAAGCAAAAAAAATTTATTGTATTTTTGATTAACACATAGAGTATTATCTTTGCGTTATTGCATTTACGCACCTGTGAATAAGTAGCAAATATAAATGTCAATGTTCTGATGCCGATACATGTGACAATTAAAAACTCTTGACTATCCTAGCTTCACACTCTGGAGATATCACATTCAGGCCTCTGTCTGTGGGACTCACCTGCAAATCAGTATTCACAGCAAGACTTTAAACTTTACCAATCTTCAAATCACCTCTCGGTTACAGAAGGAAATGACTTTGGCTGTTTGTATGGTTTCTGCAAATAGACTGAAATGTCACTTTGCTTGGTAGCTTCTATCCCATGCAGATGTCTCTGTGTATTCATAGACACAGCTGCTATTGAAGCTGGAAGAGGCAGCGACTGAGAAATGAGTTATGAATCTCTCGACAGCAGCGAGTTAGGGAAAGGGTATTCAGGATAATGGGTCACATTTCTCGAGAACGGATGCTGGTATGTTGTGGAAATGCTAGTTAAACAAGCAGACTGGGTTGAATTTAATGGGTAACCTTTAGGGTGCCGCTACCCAGAGCTAGGCAATCTCATCGCACAGTAAGGACACTTAGCACTGAATGTTCATAGTTCCAATTATTCTTTGGTAATAATCTTTCCACAAACTATGTTGCTAGGGAACTAGCATCTGCCACTGAGAAATGGAGGATTGCTTCATTCGATACCACCGAGTCCACGCCGACTACCGATCGCCTGTTCGCACTAGTTCGATGTTATCCCATTCTCACACCGGCTCCCCACAGGCTAGAGGCAATTTATGGAGACCAATTAACCTACAAACCTCCATGTCTCTGCGATGTGGGAGGAAACTGGAGCACCTGGTGGTAACCCACGTGGTCACAGTGAGAATGTAGAAATTCTACACTGACAGCACTCGGGGTGAGGATCCAAACTGGGTCTCTGGCACCTTGAGGAAGCAGCTCTATCAACTGTGCCACAGTGCCACCGTTACTTGTTACTCACTACATAGAAGGAGGCCATTCGGCCCATTCGGTTTGTGCCTGCTCTCAGGACAATCCCATCAATTTAATCCTCCAAACCCCACCCCACTTATATCTCTGTCACATTTTCTCCCTCTGGGTCCTTCCTCACAATGGTGAACCAGGCCTTCGGCTGCACGTGGCTGTCGGGGGTCCGCTCCGGGTCTGCCTTTGTTCTCGCCAGCCACCAGATCCGTCCTCCTTCTCATGTAAGAGAGCTTACTTTGTGTACAAATGTCAACCCATTTTCAGTTTAGTTCAGTTTAGTTTAGAGATACAGAGCGGAAACAGGCCCTTCGGCCCATCGAGTCCGCACCGACCAGCGATCCCCGCACACTAACCATATCCTACACACACTAGGGACAATATACACTTACACCAAGCCAATTTACCTACAAACCTGTACGTCTTTGGAGTGTGGGAGGAAACCGAAGATCGCTAAGAAAACCCACGCGGTCACGAACTCCGTGCAGACAGCATCCGTAGTCGGGATCGAACCTGGGTCTCCAGCGCTACAGGCGCTGTAAGGCAACAACTCTACCCCTTTTCCCACGTTTCCACGTAACAATTGTAACCAGACTTCCAAAAGTAGGTTATTGGGCAACAAGCAAATTGGAACGAGTGCAGAAGAGATTCACCAGGATGTTACCTGAGGTTACGGAGAGATTAAATAAGCCTCGGACTTGGTTTTTAGAAAGCTGAGGGGTGACTTCATTGAGGCCACAACATCATGAGGGGCAGGGATAAAGTGAATGCTCAAAGTCTTCTTCCTAGGGCAAAGTAATCTGAAGCAAGAGGACAAAAGCTCATGGTGAGAAGGGACAGATGTAAGAGGGACCTCAGAGACATCTCTTTCTCACATCAGCAGCCAGAGGAAGCAATAGATGCAGATATAATGGTGACTTTTAAAATATATCAGAGCAGATATATGGACAGGAAAAGTTTGGAAGGCTAAGAGCTGAATGCAGACAAATGGGGCTGGCTCAGTATGCACAACATGGTTGGCATGGACAAGTGGGCCAAAGAAACTGTTTCTGTGCAGTCCAACTCTATGACAGTCTTGTGTGGGGAGGAAACACTCTACAAATGGAAACCTTTTAACATGTTTTACTGCCAATTTGAAATTCGAGAAATTAAACTATATATGGCTCTGTTGAAGGGGCTTTAACCTGAAACATTAACTCCGTTCGCCTCTCTATTGGATGCTGCCAGAGTTTTCTTTTTCTTTTCAGCAAAAGAAAAGTTAACTTTGTGTGAGAACCAATTTGGCACGGAATCACTTTTTTTGCATTGAAATTCTTTTTTTTTAATCAAAATTGCTGCAACAAATTTCCTGAACTTGAGGAACCTGCTGACGAGCTTAATGCAGAAGAGGAGGAGAGCTGCATCCAATCTGGAGAAACCTTCCAAACCCTAATTGGTCACAAGTCGTCGAGCTTCTATTTTGGGGATTCATTGAGCAAAGACAAAGTTGTGTACAGGATCCATGGGTGATACCACAGGAGGAGATCAGACCATTCTTGAAGTCCGTGAATGGTACTTTGTGAGAAAGTGGAAACAAGGAGCTGCAGATGCTGGTTTACAAAAGAAGACACGGTGTGCTGGAGTAACTCAGTGGGTCAGGCAACATCTCGGGAGAACATGGATAAGCAACGTTTCGGGTCGGGATCTTTCTTCAGAAGGCTAAAAATGGGTCCGACCAAACAATGATGATATTAGCTGCCTTTTTGTAGCCTTTGATGGTGAGGAAGTCGTCACCCTGATAGTCAGGTGATGTCTACCACTTTCTGCAAACTCCTCTGTCCTGGGCATTCAAATTATCCAACCAGCAGTGTCATACCAGCCAGTATGCTCACTACCCTATATCTATAGAAGTTCCTCAGTCTTCTTAGGAAGTAAAGGCATCGATGAGTTTTCTTTGCAATTGCATCAATTATGCAGGACCCATGACAGATCTTCAGAGATATATATACCAAAAAACATGAAGCTATTGTTTAGCTTAGTTTAGTTTATTGCCACCAAGGTACTGCAAAAAGCTTTTGTTAGCAGAAAGACAATACATGATTACAATCGAGCCCTCCACAGTGTACAGATACATGATAAAGGGGATAACGGATAACTCTCTTCTCTGCCATCCCATCGATGAAGACAGGTTCATGGATCCTCTGGTTTTTCCTTCCTGAAGTCAACAATCAGCACCTTGGTCTTGCTAACACTGAGAGCATTGATATTGTTGTTCAGGCACCATTCGATCAGATTATCAATCTCTGAAGAAGGGTCTCGACCCGAAACGTCACCATTCCTTCTCTCAAGAGATGCTGCCTGTCCCGCTGAGTTACTCCAGCATTTTGTATCCATTATCAATCTCCCTCCTCTCTTCTGATTCATCATTACACATTATTCAGCCATGAGTGGAGAGAGGTGGGCAACTTGAGAACCCTGTGTCCTAACCATATATAACCATATAACAATTACAGCACGGAAACAGGCCATCTCGACCCTTCTAGTCCGTGCCGAACACGTATTCTCCCCTAGTCCCATACACTGCTTCTAACGCCTAACGTCTGAGATGGAATAAAACGGTACATGAGCGGTATAGAGAGGGGACGAGAGAAAGTGAACGAGAACGAAGAAACACAAAAAGGGAGCAAGGATAACTGAATGAAATAAGTGGAGAGAACAACAAATTATTTTCAAGCCTTTTTTTTAGGATAATGCCATTGGAAGAGTTAAATACTTTGAATGCAGAGCAGACTATTTATATACTATTACATATTGAGAAAGCAGAGTCAGCGTAAAGGCACAAACCTATAGTTTTTTTTCCACTAATTGTACACTTTCAAAAGACAATGAGTTCCACAGGAATTATTTTGGTGAATTAGCTTGGAAAGGTCACGGACCATTACAGTTTTTTTTGTTTGTGTTCAGCTGAGCAAAGCCGTGAGCGCTTGAAGTGCTATTTATCTCATGCAGGTTTTTGGAGGCTCTGCAGCCTCATCATCTGGCTTTTGTCTTCAAGGCGCCCATTTCTGCATCATTTCCTCAAGTAAATAAGAGTCTGTTGCGCAACCATTTGTTACAGTGTCTTTTTTTTTCATTGCAAACAAAACTGAGCCAGATTTTTACACATTAACTCTAATATTTCTCAAGAACCCACTTGGGTTTGGATTTTGATATCTCCAAATACAACCTTCAGTGAGAAGAAACGCAGGTGCAGTGGAAGGCAGGATCAAAGTTAGATCCTGAAATCACACGAGGTCAAGACTTTAGGCAAGAGCTGTGCTCACATGACCTCTCCTTATTGCTAAGGACTCACACGGTCATCCAGGAACCAAAGGTAAGACTGCAATGAAGAAAGGCTCAATTAATTCATACTATATATAACCAATTGTATAACCAACACACTGGAGACACAAGAACTGTAGATGCCAAAATCTACAGCTAAAAACCAAGTGCTGGAGGATCTCAGTAGGTCAGGCAGCATCTATGGAGGGAATGAACAGATTCAATTTTAGGTCGGTACCCTTATTCACACTTCCCCAGCTACTCTGACAACACCTCCTCCCTGCCTCTGGCATTCCTTACTCTCAACTTTTCCATCTGCGCTGCATCTACTCATAAGATGAAGTTTTCCACTTGAGGACATCCGAGGTGTCCTCTATCTTCAGTGAACATGGCTTCCTCCCTACTGTTGTGGACAGAGCCCTCACCCGTGTCTCCTCTGTGTCTCTGTTCTGCTCTTGCTCCCCCTCTGCCCACTGACAGAGCGAGGATAGAGTTCACCTTTCACCTCAACAGCCTCCGCATCAAACAACACTCCACTCTCCGACAGTTCCGCCGGGGTCTGAAGACGGGACCTGACCCTAAACGTCATCTGTCCATTCTGTGCACAGATACACCCTGACCTGTGTCAGTGGATGAGAGGACTGGCTGGGAGAGTGGACAAGAAGCAATGGCAGCCATGTTCTCATTTAATAAGGGAGCCGTGTCAAAGGCAGTTAGCCTACTTTTAAACCTTTTCATTGTACCTCGGTACACGTGCCAATAAACTAAACTGAACTACTTCTGAGTCTGTTGCCTACCCTCATGAATTAACTTCTTATATCTAGTTCTGTGGGATAGATCCCTACTTAGCAAGGGTGCGCAGGAAACAGTTATTCACTTCTGAAGGAGAAATGGTCTGCACACCTTGAGGATTCAGCAAGGACAATCATGAAGCCATTTCCACAAGTGAGGCCTTCTTCCAAAAACCGGACTTGCAGAAAATGCCTCCTAGTGGGATTAGTTTTCATAGTCATTTCCATGTGGACCTGTGAAGGTTATAAAGAGTTTTAAGATCAGGGCAAGGCCATTGTTTTGGCCCAGTGCTCCATGCTCTTTGGAAAAGTGACTGTGGAAAAGTTCCAGTGCCATGAGGATTGAAGGAAGAATAAGCTGGAGGGAATTGGTCGGCTCTGTTATGCAACTGTCAACCGTTTTGCATCCGGAAAGAGGTTTCATCACATTGATGTGTTGAAATGGTAAAGTCTCGTACGTTAACACGAAGATTTAATGTGGACGTAACAGTGGAAGAGCCGCTTGTCTCACAGCGCTAGAGACCCAGACTTAAGATCATAAGACACAGGAACAGAATTAGGCCATTCAGTCCATCGATTCTACTCCACGATTCGATCATGGCTGATCTATTCTGCCCTCTGAACCTCATTTTCCTGCCTTCTTTCTGTAACCTTTGACACCCTTACTAATCAGGCACCTTTACCTATCGATCTATGTTTTAAAAATATCCAATATCTTGGCCTCCAAAGCCATCTTTGGCAATGAATTCCACAGTTTCATCACTCTCTCTGGCTCAAGAAAGCCCTACTCATCTCCATTCTAAAGGTCCGCCCTTTTATTCTGAGTTCTAGACACTCCCATTACTGGAAACATCCTATCCACATCCACTCTATCTAGGCCTTTCATCATTCAGTAGGTATCAATTAGATCCCCCCCTCATTCTTCTAAACCTCAGCAGGTAGAGGCTCGGAGCCATCAAACACTCCTCATACGTTAACCCAAGCATCTCCAGGATCATTCTCATTTGATCCTGACCTCAGGTGCTGCTTGTGTAGAGTTTGCATGTTCTCCCTGTGTCCGCATGGGTGTCCTCCCAGTGCTTCTGTTTCCTCCCACAACCCAAAGACTTGCGGGTTTGTCGGTTAATTGGCCGCTGTTAGTTTTCCTGAGTGTGTAGTTGACTTGAGCTTAGTTCATTGTCACATGCACCGAGGTACAGTGAAAAGCTTTTGTTGCGTGCTAACCAGTCAGCGGGAAGACAAACGCAAAGAGCTGGAGTAACTCAGCGGGACAGGCAGCATCTCTGGAGAGGAGGAATGGGTGACGTTTCCGGTCAAGGCCCGTCTTCAGACTAGTTAGTGAAACGAGAGATGTAGACGATGATGTAGAGAGATGAAGAACAATGAAAGAAAGATATGAATAAAAGTAATGATGATAAAAGAAACAGGTCAATGTTAAAAGACAATACATGATTCCAATCGAGGAGTAGATGCAAAAGTGGAATAAATGGTGATGAAAGGTCGGCGTAGACTCAATGGGATTCTAAATGTCTGTTTCTATGCTGTATCTATCAATCAATTTAAGATTATGCAAGAAAGGTCAGCCTGGCCTGAACCACTTCCAAATTTGGCCTCATCTTGCAGACAGATGCAAGGACATTAGAAGGAGTTTAGATGAATGAGGGGGGAGGCTCATGTACAGTAAATGTACTGAATAGTGAAAGGCTTGGATAGAGTGGATGAGGAGAGGATGTTTCAAATAGTTGGAGAGCCTAGGACTAGAGGTCATAGCCTCAGAATTAAAGGGCATTCTTTTAGGAAGAAACATAGAAACATAGAACATAGAAATTAGGTGCAGGAGTAGGCCATTCGGCCCTTCGAGCCTGCACCGCCATTCAATATGATCATGGCTGACCATCCAACTCAGTATCCCGTACCTGCCTTCTCTCCATACCCTCTGATCCCCTTAGCCACAAGGGCCACATCTAACTCCCTCTTAAATATAGCCAATGAACTGGCCTCGACTACCCTCTGTGGCAGGGAGTTCCAGAGATTCACCACTCTCTGTGTGAAAAAAGTTCTTCTCATCTCGTCAAGAAGATGAGGAGACATTTCTTTAGCAGAGGGTGGTGAATCTGTGGAATTCTTTGCCACAGAAGGCTGTGGAGGCAAAGCCAGTGGATATTTTTAAGGCAGAGATAGAAAGATTCTTGATTTGTACGGGTGTCAAAGGTTATGGGGAGAAGGCAGGAGAATGGGGTTAGGAGGGCGAGATAGATCAGCTGGGATTGAATGGCGGAGTAGATTTGATGGGCCGAATGGCCTAATTCTTATTATGATCTTATGATCATATGATCTTATGATCTTATGATCTCATAACATAAGGCTGCCACATCAGTATCGTGGCATTGAAGCAAATCAACACTCTTTGTTTCTGTAGTTTTTAAAAAATATGTTAAGTCTACGTGGGTGGTATAATGTCAGAGCATGCTAACCTCCCTCATGTTTTAAATCCTAGGACTTATGAACAATCTGATTTGGCATGCTCACACGTACTGTGTTTCGCCAGCTCTCTCTCGATCTCATCTCCTCTTAGTTACTCAGGTCATCCTCATCCAACCAAACAAAAATCATCCACTGCATGCAATGAACAGGCAATGTTTCAGGTCAGGGCCATTCTACAGGCTGAAACACAAACTGCTAATACGATGCAGTATCACATCTGAAGAAGGGTCCTGACCTGAAACGTTGTCTATCAGTCTGAAGAAGGATCCAGACCCGAAACTTCACCAGTTCATCCCCCCACAGATGCTGCCTGGCCCATTGAGTTATTCCAGCACTTTGTGCTTTGCTCAAGATTACAACATCATCAGTTTCTTGTGTTTTGCTCAGATTCCAGTTCCTTGCATCTCCAAAAATGATCCACTCATCGTCTCAGCGCTGTGCTGTTACTGGTCACCTCTCAGAGGAACAGAACCAAAAAGGTTGTGAGGTGTTTGGGCCCCATATCTGGGAAACCATGCACTGGCTTTGGAGAGGGTCCAGTGGAGGGTTACAAGAATAATTCTGGGAATAATTGGATGAATGTATGAGGAGTGTTTGATGTCTCTGGGCCTGCACTCACTGGGATTTAGAAGGATCAGGGGGAATCTCATTGCAATCTACCGAATAATGGAGGGCCTTGATAGAGTGGATGTGAAGAAGATGTTTCCAGTATTGGGATAGTCTAGGACCAGAGGGCACAGCCTCAGAATAAAAAGATGTACCTTTAGAATGGAGATGAGGAGGAATTTCTTGAGCAAGAGGGCAGTGAATCTGTGGAATTCATTGCCACAGGGTATTTTTAAAGCGGAGATTGATATGTTCTTGATTAGTCAGGGTGTCAAAGGTTATGGGGAGCAGGCAGGAGAATGAGTTTGCGAGGGAAATATAGATCAGCCATGATCGAATGGCAGAGTAGACTCGATGGGCCGAACGGCCTAACTCTATGTCTTATGACCTGATGATCTTATAATTCCCCTCACCTTTCATTCTCCAAAAGTACCGCAACAAAAGCACCAATCTTTCATCAAAGGGTGTTCCGATGCATTTGTCCTTAGTTCTTCTCCCTTGCACATGGGCCAACCAGCGACTATCCGTGCACTACGACTATCCTATCCACTAGTGACAATTAACAGAAGCCAATTAACCTACAACCCCAGGTGCCTTTGGAGTGAGGGATGAAACTGGAGCACCTGTAGAAAACCCACACAGTCACAGGGAGAATGTACAGTATGTTAAAAAATGCCCGCGAGTAAAAAAATGGTCGCCATGGAAAAAATCAATACTTTTTTTACTCGTAGGTTTAGTCGTAGTAGGTCGGCATGTTGGTCGTAGGTAGTCGAGGGTATTCGAAGGTAGACAAAGGTAGTCGTAGATAGTCTTCATCATAGTCGAAGGGAGGTCGAAGGGAGGTCGAAGGAAGGTTGAAGGGAGATCAAAGGAGGTCGTCTTCACTCTCCACTATTTGGTGTCCAATTTTCCCAAAGTTAGTCATAGCTAGTCGTAGCTAGTCGTAGCTGGTCTTCAATATAGTTGAAGGAAGTCGAAGGAAGTCTACTACATGGTCGAAGGAGATCTTCAACATGTCATTTTTTCAAACTCTTCTAAACTCGCCAATTAGGTCGCCCAGGTGGGACAGCCCCTTAAAGAGTGATTTACAGTAACCAAATAACATATGTACATTTCTTAGAAATGTGGGAGGAAATCAGAGGCTCCGGGGAAAACCTACTCAGTCACTGGAAGAACATATAAACTCCACACAGACAGCGCCCGAGGCCGCCTTCAAACCCAGCGTCACTGCCCACCGTGACGCAGCTGCACTGACTGCTGAACCTCCGTGCTGCCCCCTAAATTGACATCATTTGACATTTTTCCGTGCCTCTGTTCATTCCCACGTAATCCTTCTTTGAAAAACAGTCAGAGGATTGCCAGCAAAGAGAAAACAGACACCTCCGCTTCAAAGGCTAAACAAGTGAAGCAATTTTTATTTGCAGCTTATTTATCATTCTGGACGTTTTTTTTGCTTCCATGTGCTTTTCCTTTGCTCGGCATTACACTGGAAAAGTATATATTAACTCCACTGCTGAACTGTGATAATCGCTTTCATTCCTGTGAAGCCGTCCTGATTACACTGGATGTGCTTTGGACCCAATGACTGCAGGTCATTGAACTCCAGGAATCCGTCCCTGTTTTTTGCTGGTTTGGTCAGAGTTTAACTCCATCAGTACTGAGGCTCTGTATTGCTTGACATAGGTTCCAGAGATCTGGACAAGAGTTAGTGTGGGGCTCATGAGCAGATTACTGATCTCCCTGGCCTCTAACCTTCTGCTTCTATCTTTCCCCCCACCCTCCAGGTCATTGATTCATACAGCATGGAAACAGGCCCTTCGGCCTATTTCAAGTATGTCAACCAAGATGCCCCATCTAAACTAGTTCCATTTGCCCAAGTTTGGCACACACCCCTCTAAACCTTTCCTATCCATCTACCTGTTCAAGTGCCTTTTAAGTCTTGCTACGGTACTTGCCTCAACTATGCCCCTTAGGCTTGAAATACATCTTGTCCGTCCCATCTTAAGCAATAGTCGGCTTGTTTTTGATTCCTCTATCCATTCCCCTCGTGATTTTATACATTTCTATAAGATGCACCTCAGCCTCCTGCGCTCCAAGGACTAAAGTCCTAGCCTACCTAACCTCTCCCTCGAGCTCAGTCACTCAAGTCCTAGCAACAGTCGTAAATCTTCTCTGCACTTTTTCCAGCTTAATGACATTCTTTCTCCTGCAGGGTGACTAAAACTGAACACAGCACTCCAAGTGTGGCCTCACCAACGTCTTGTACTACTTACCTACATAATCTTCCAACTACTATATGCAATACCCTGACTGATGAAGGCCAATGTGCCAAAAGCCTTCTTGACCACCCTATCTACCTGTGACGCCACTTTCAGGGAACTATGTAAGTGTACTAGATTCCTCTTATCTATCGCAATCCCCGAGGCCTTTCCATTCACAGTGAAAGTCCTGCCTTACTTTGACTTCCTAAAATGTAATAACTATTTGTGCACGGTTTGCATGAACAAGCAAAATTCCACTCAGCTCTATGTTATGGAGGTGCCGGACTGTGAAAATAAGTGGATTAGCACTTCTTCTCCAAGAATGGTTGCAGAATTTGGCACATGCATGTAGCATGCCTCTGAGCTTGACATCCCACGCTGTTGTTGAAGGTCTGTGTCTTCCCACTCCACTTAAATCTTCACTTTGTGTCTTCCCACTCCACTTAAATCTTCACTTTGTGTAGGAAGAAACTGCAGATGCTGGTTCAAACCGAAGGTAGACACAAATATGCTGGAATAACTCAGCGGGTCAGGCAGCATCTCTAGTGAAAAGGATGTTTCGGGCCGAGACCCTTCTTCAGACTGAGAGTCAGGGGAGAGGGGAAATGAGAGATATAGACAGTGATATAGGGAAACAAATGATAGATATGCAAAAAAGTTACCATGATAAAGGAAACAGTCCATTGTTAGCTGTGGGTTAGGTGAAAACGAGATTCAGACAATGAGACTCAGCAAGACGAATTTGAGCCGAGTACAACGACCTCGGTGGGGGAGTTTTTGGCGGGAGAGGGGATGCCAGGGCTACTTTGCTGCCCTCCATTAGCTGTGTTAGATGCTGATGTGCTGTAGGAATGTACAAGGCCCTGGAGCAAATCTCACTCACAGTCCTCATGCTTATCAGTCCACACATTACAGAGCCTACGATTGCTGCACTTGTGTTCTCTCCTCTCATGAAGGCAAGACTCTGGGCAGGCAGAGTAGTGGGGACTGCAGCGATGCAGAGACTTGTAACACACACAATAAGTCCCAGAGTAGCCATTGTTCAAATTCAGACCTAAACAGTGAATGTTCCTGGCTTTTCTCCTCACTTCCGATGCACTCCCAGTCAGACTCCGCTCATCCCGGCCAAACTGTACACTCCAGTGCACTGTGCCACATCTCAGCACCGCACAGCAGCAGCAAGGTGGTCTGATAGAAGTCCACGGCTGTGTGTCGGATGGAGGTGAATACGCTGAAGTAGCATTAGGCTTTATCAGACATGGTACATGAAGTGTGGCCATGTGTAAAGTTAATGTGCATGTCGGTGGTTGATCCATTTATATGTCGATTTGCTGGTACATTTGCTTCTAACAGAGCATACTTGAATAAAATAATATTGCTGTTCTCCGGCGATGCAGAGTGGCTGAATGGAAACAACTGGAACTGAAAGAACCACAGCTGTAAAACTGGAATTGTGTGGAAAAAACACACTGTGTTATCTAATTCCAATTATGCCACAATAAAATGTTCACCTCCCTGTGAAATCGCAGCAATGATACAATTGGCCATCCACCTTGATGCACAATTCAATGTTTAGACTTTAGAGGTACAGTGTGGAAACAGGCCCGTCTTTGACTCAATTGGCAAGATTAAGGCTAGACGTTGGGCAATAACTAGCAAAGTTTCAGTGGACTGTACGGAGTTTGTACGTTCTCCCCGATATCTGTATGGGTTTTCACCGGGTGCTCCAATTTCCACCCACACTCCAAAGAAATACAGGTTTGGTGGTTAATTGGCTTGGCAAAATTGTAAATTGTCCTTAGTGTGTATAGAATAGTGAAAGTGGGCGGGGATCGCTGGTCAGCGTGGACTTAATTGGCCGAAGGGCCTGTTAATCGTGCTGTATCTCTAAAAAAACGAAACTAAACTAGAAACTCCCTTCATTCACCTCATAATTGGATGTGATCAATGCGTATCACCTTTTCCTGCACAAGCAATCCCTTCTTACTGATGCTTAATCACCTATTTCCATCCCTTTTGGTATCCTGCTGTAGCGAGAGAATAATTTCTATTTGAAAAGCATTCCTTGCCAACGGAGCAATCAAGATAGGCGTCGAGCCAATTAATATGAAAGGCAATCATCGACAACCTTACCAGGTGAGGCACCACAGGCAGTACTGCAGAGCCGTCAACTGACAGAGCACAGAGATACACTGAAATAACTCTCTTTCATAGAGTCAGAACTGTACAGCACGAAAACAGGGCCCACTTTGTCCAAGTTGGCATAATGGGCTAACTCCATTTGCCCACATTTGTCCCATTGTCATAGAGAGCTGTACAGTACGGAAAAAGGGCCTTCTTACTACCGTATCCATGCCGACCAAGTTGGCATAATGAGCTAGCCCCATTTGCCTGCATTTAACCCTTTGCCATATTAACCATTCCTATCCATGTGTCTGTCCAAATGTCTTTTAAAAGTCATAATAAAGCTATCCGCTAACAGCCATTTGGCCCATTGCTTTTGAAACCTTTCTTCTCCATGTATCTGTCCAAATGCCTTCCGAAAGTAGTAATAATAGTGTTTAGTTTAGTTTACAGATACAGCGTGGAAACAGGTTCTTCTGCCCATTGAGTCTGCGCTGATCAGAGATCCGGGCAGATTAACACTATCCTACACGCACTAGTGACAATTTACAATTATACCAAGCCAATTAGCCTACAAACCTGTGTGTCTTTGGAGTGTGGGAGAAAACCATACATCCCGGAGAAAACTCACACAGGTCATGGGGAGAGAATACAAACTCCCTACAGACAGCACCCGTTGTCAGGATTGAACCCGGGTCTCTGGCTCTGTAAGGTAGCAACTCTACCTGATGCGCCATCGTGCTATGTTCTATAGCTTCTTTTGGGCTACTCTTTGAGGTCCTTGTTAAAGTTATCCCCTGTCATCTTAATCCTATGCTCTCTAGTTTTAGAATACTCTACCCTTATGTAAGACGTCAGTGAGTGTTCACTTTATCCAAGTCCCTCACGATCGCCCTACACCTCAAGCTCACAAGCCCAGGAAACATCCTGGTGAATCTTTTCTGCACCCTATTATCTGAACCAGCACCTCTCCTCTCCAGAAGCGCAAGACTTCCTCACTCCAGCACTTACGTGACAACTTCAATGTAGTGTGTACATCTCCGGAGTGGAGCTGGGATCCATGTCGTATAGCTTTAGAGGAGAGAGTGGTATCACTGATCCACAGCAGGTGAATTTTGATATTTTTTTCTGTCAACTTTACAAAACCGGGAAGAGTGGTGAATTTCACAAATCTGGTGTCAAGAATTGATCATGTCTGGCTGATGACAGGGATGCTGGAGAGAGGATGCCACCTGCTTTCAAAATTCATCAGATTGTCATGCACACATTTGTTTCTGAAGACAGTTCGATTCATTTTTGGCACCTCCAGTTTTCTTGCTCTAAACTCTTGTTATAAATCCTCTGACTTTCATAAAATCATCAATAAACTCAAAGACGCCACATTCAAAGAACTGCATTGATTGATCAGATGCATTGGTGACACTGGTGGATTTCACTGACGTCTCTCGTGGCCATCTTCATGTTTATTTTCCCATGCGATGAACATGCAGCAGGAGTTAAGCAGTCCACCACTGACTGTCATCCCTTCATCTTTCAACAGCCTAAACACAGGAGTGGCTGAAGAAGGGTTTTGGCCCGAAACGTTGCCTATTTCCTTCGCTCCATAGATGCTGCTGCACCCGCTGAGTTTCTCCAGCATTTTGGTGTACCTTCGATTTTCCAACATCTGCAGTTCCTTCTTAAACACAGGAGTTCCCTTCCTGAAGCTGTTGTTCTTCACAAATGCATGTGCCCAGGGCCGGTGCTAGGAATTGCGGGACCCAATTAGAAAACTGATGGCGGGGCTCCTACTCTAGAAAAGTAAAAATTTATGTATGTTTATATTTCGTGTAGTTTCGGGAATTTTAAGGCAAGCTGGTTGGTGATTGGATGCAACCCCCTTAGAGACAGCGTTTGATTGGCCGCCAAATAAATTAGTCAAATCTGTAACAAAAATCGCTGGTCGGTGCGAACTCAGTGGACTATCTGGTTGTATCTCCAAACTAATCTGGTTGTATCTCCAAACTAATCTGGTTGTATCTCCAAACTAATCTGGTTGTATCAACCAGACTATCTGGTGGTATCTCCAAACTAAACAGTATAACATGCAGGTACATTCATTTAAAATTAAATTCAGTGCTTATTTCACATGATTTCTCACTGTGTAAAGCTCAATATCTGACCAATTTATGTTTAACACGTTTGGTCTGCCGTGAGCATTTTTCGTTGCATCTCGTTGCATCTCCCCTTTTCCTAATCGGCCACAATTCAGATAATAGTCTACTTTCCTGTTTTTGCCACCAAAGTGGATAACCTCACATTTATCCACATTATACTGCATCTCCCATGCATTTGCCCACTCACCCAGCCTATCCAAGTCACCTTGCAGCCTCCTAGTTTAGAGGGGTTTAAACGGTTTAGAGATGTTTAGAGGGCTTCAGATGGGTTCAGGTGTGTTTACAATTGTTTAGAGGGGAATAGGGGGGCTAGAGGAGTTTTAGAGGTGTTCAGAGGGTCCCAGAGGGGTTTAGAGACGTTATAAGCCCCCCGTGAGAAATTGTATTTCTCTGAAATTGAAGATAGACATAAAGCTGGAGTAACTCTGCAGGACAGGCAGCGCAGCGACTTTAGAGAGAAGACCCTTCTTCAGACTAAACTGAACTCTCGTCGGTGAGATTAGTTGTGATTGTCTGAAGAAAGGTCTCGACCAGAAACGCAACCCTCTCGCCAGAGCCCTTGCGCGTCCCGTTGAGCCACCTTCAACTTCAGAGCCAAACAAAAAACACAGAGTGCTGGAGGAACTCAGCGAGCCAGGCGACTGCCTCACCCGCTGGGTTTCTCCAGCATTTTTGTCTACCGCTAAACATCAATGATTCCGGGAATGCCGAGGCGACAGTGTGAGAGAGCTAGAGAGAGACGAGATGGGGAGCGGGAGAGGGAGAGAGGGAGGGAGAGAGCAAAACACAAAGAGACACAACGTGGGTCGGTAGGTGAATGACTAACCTGCACACCAGGAAGAAGCCCCTTCTCGCGCTCCGGGGCCCTCACTCATGATGGTGAGTTTAAAGAAATTCTCAACGTGTCATCGATCTACATTACATCTACATGTAATTGTGTTTTAAACAAGTATTAATGACGCCGCGTGAATTTTATTCAAAGGAACACGACGTTATTAATACTTGTTCAAAACACAATAACATTTACTGAGGAAGGCGAATGGATGCATTGATGACATGATTGTATAACAACGAGTTAAGTACTTGCTGATAAAAAGTGCTAACAGTACTAGTTAACACATCGTTTGTGTCTGATGGCCGTGCAGCGGTTGTTATACACAAAGATCCTATAGTGGAGCTCTGCTAGAAGATCTTTGGTTATACATGTTCGTTTAAAAAAAAAATCCGGATGGCGAATTAAAAAAAACTTTAGTTAACAAAGAGAATTCGTATTTCCATACGAAGTACGGAACATTAGTGCGGGGCCCCCCTAGGCGCGGGGCCCAATTGGGAGCAATCGGTCAAATCGGCTTAAAACCGGCCCTGCATGTGCCTGTTATTTTGTGGGCGGCACAGAGGCACAGGGGTAGAGTTGCTGCCTTACAGTGCTTGTAGAACCGGAGACGTGGGTTCGATCCCGACTACGGGCGCTGTCTGTACGGAGTTTGTACGTTCTCCTCCTCCTCCCCTTCAACTCTACTTTCAGTCTGAAGAAGTGTTCCAAACCGAAATGTCACCTATACTCTTTCACCAGAGATGCAGCCTGACCCATTGAGTTACACCAGTATTTTGTGTTTATCTTAGTTCTTTGTTATCCTACTTTCACATCCACTCCCTACACACCAGGAGCAATTTGCAGAGGCCAATTAAATTAACCTACAAACTTGAATGACTTTTGAGATGTGGGGGGGAAACTGGAGCACCCGGAGGAAACCCACATGGTCACAGGGAGAAAGTGCAAACTCCACACAGACAGCACCTGAAGTCAGGATTGAACCTGGCACTCTGGCATCGTGAGGCAGCGGCTCTACTGGCTGTGCCACTATAACGCCCAATGACTCTGGACAAAGTTCATATTGAATGGGCAGGAATACTCTGTGTTGCGAGAAGTTTTGTTGACTGGTCTAGTCTGTTGATTTTCTGATAAAGCGAATAGAAGCTTCCTGATACTGATCAATAACCACACAAAGTGGTTTGAAGTGGAACACATGAGTCCTAACGAACATAATATAGATTAGCTGAGATCATACCATGCATATCTGAGTTTATCTCAAGATCTTAATTCTAACAATGAACCTCAGTTTCAATCCATTCCGTCTGCAAACCTTATGAATGATGTTGAATAGAACCTTGGATAGATGACATTTCATGCCTGGACCTTCGTCAGACTGATGGAGTAGGGGGGAGATAGCTGATAAGAGAGGTGGATGTGGGACCAAACCTGGCAGTCTAAAGAAGGGTCCCAATCTGAAATGTTGCCTGTCCACAGATGCTGCTAGACCCATTGAGCTGGGTTTGGGACAATTCCGGGCGGTCTGAAGAAGGGTCACAACCTGGAACATTGTCTGTCAGCAGATTCTCCCTGACCCTTTGAATTCCTCCAGCACTTTGTGTTTTGCTCAAGATTCCAGCATCTGCAGTTTCTGAGAACTAAGCAAGTTGGATAGGTACATGGATAGAAAAGATTACCAGGTCTATGGGCCAAATGCGGGCAAATGGGATTCACTTAGATGGAGTATTTTGGCCGACATGAATGAGAGGGGCCGAAGGGCCTGTTTCCATGTCAGGAGGCCAGTTTCCACCCTGGAAAGGGTGCAGAGGAGATTTACAAGGATGTTGCGAGGATTTGAGGGCCTGAGCTATAGGAAGAGGTTGCATAGGCTAGGACTCTATTTCTTGTAGCGCAGAAGGATGAGGGGTGATCTTCTCGAGGTGTACAAGTCATTAGAGGAATAGATCGAATAGACACACAAAGGACATGGGCTTAAGGTGAAGGGGGAAAGATTTATTAGGAATCTGAGTGGTAACTTTTTAATGCAAATGGTGGCAGGTGTGTGGAACGAGCTGCTGGAGGAGGTAGTTGAGGCATCATTTAATATCGCAGCATTTAAGAAACATTTAGACAAGTACATGGATAGGACAGGTTTAGGGATATATGCCAAACACAGGTAGGTGGGAAGTGTGTAGATGGCACATTTTGTCCGTTGTGGGCAAGATGTGCCAAGCGCCTGTTTCCATACTGCATGATGCTATGACTCGATGACTCTCTAACTAAGTATAACCCAGATCTTCAAACCATATCATGAAACATCACTTGGCTAATGGTTTGCTGAGGTACAGTTCAAGTTCAAGTTCAAGTTCAAGTGAGTTTATTGTCATGTGTCCCTGTATAGGACAATGAAATTCTTGCTTTGCTTAAGCACACAGAACATAGTAGGCATTTACTACAAAACAGAACAACACTGCAAACTACCACTGGCTGTACAACTACAGATCTCCTGATGAGGAAAAGGTTAAGAACACACTCAAGCTCTGTTCAACCAAATTTGGCTTCGAGAGTTGAACTAAAAGCAGCTAACTCAAGAGCATCACGATGACGCCAGTCAGAAGGTACGCAGTTCCAAGCCAAGTCAGTGTGTTAATGTGTTTAGCTCCCCTCGCAAGTCAACCTTTACCAAAGAAGTCTTCTTGTTTACTTTTTCTTTACTTCACTTCGCACCCAAATGCTAATTTTGTTTACAATGTCATCGCACATTTTAACAACATGCTTTTAAAAATAATCTTTAAAGTACTTCTGGAAAAAAATATTTCAATCCATTTAAATTGCCGCCCATATTGGAGCCTGATCCAGTCTGTGTGATAATAATCAGATCATCTGCTTTGTAATGTCAAAAGCAACTGCACACTGTTTAGTTCTGAGGCAAGTTCGATGTTTCCCTGCCAAATGCCATCGGGCTAGTAGACTTAAACTCATGCATGAGCTAAACAACGCAGGAATGTGCAACCTTTCTGTCTGCTCAGTGCCCGGGCTGGAGTGTAAATGATTGAAAGAACACGGATCTAGAGTTTAAGTCATCTTTAATAAATAACATATGGCAGAGTGGGGCATCAGGTTCTTAGTTCATCGCTGCCGCTTCCAAGACTGCATGGAACCTCCAGTTTCTCCAGGGTTAACAAGCAGCGATGGGAACTGGCAGACTTCCCGGACGCTGATGAAGTGCAGGAAAAAGCCTGGATGCTTTGAAGGACAGTTTGGTGTGTGGGTGGGGACAGGGTGGGGGGGGGGGGGGCAATCATGAAAACAAATCTTGGCTTGTGACAAGTAGGAAATTTAAAGTATTCCAAGGACTGCGTAAGGAGTACGGAATGTGCAAATGTGCCGTCACTGGGTCTACGAACTCGCCATGGAAAATGAGGAATTAAAAAATAGACAGTTGAATATGATAAGGAGAGTGGATTAACCGTGCCAATATAGTGCATTCAGATTAACCCTTTGAGTGGAGCTCTGTCAAGCAATATATAAGCAGGTCATCTTTGTCTCAATGAAAACTGATTGTAAAGTATTATTTTACAATCTAGTATATATTTGTCACATGCTAATGATGTCGCTCAGTGCCGAATAGTCTTAGATTGTTTTAAGTAGAAATTAGTTATTTTCATCCTTAACTCATTTAAATTGGTTCCTTGAAGTAGATGTTGTTGCAATAAGTTGGAGGGTGATGGTAGATGAGAGTGGAGGTTGGGCTGGAGGAGACTACAACCTGATGTGTCAGGGGTTATGGGGAGAAGGCAGGAGAATGGTGTTAGGAGGGAGAGATAGATCAGCCATGATTGAATGGTGGAGTAGACTTGATGGGCCAAATGGCCTAATTCTGCTCCTACCACTTACGACCTTATGACTCAGTGAAGATGGTCTGTGATGGTCAGTGGGGATTATATATGATGACCAATGTGCCTGACAAAGCAAGGAACAATCGGTCAGGTTCAACGTCAGTGGATGAAGCCAACCACATTTTGGCAGGATTGAACTGGCTTTCATGAGCTTGGCTTTTGATGAAGGAACACATTCAGCAAGAGTGCCTTTTTTTAGACAATAGACAATAGGTGCAGGAGTAGGCCATTCGGCCCTTCGAGCCAGCACCACCATTCAATGTGATCATGGCTTATCATCCACAATCAGCACCCCATTCCACATTACATTTCATGTGGAAAGACAGGAAATGGAGGGATATGGATTTTGGCATCCTGTTTGGCGCAAATATTATGGGCCGAAGGGCCTGTTTGTGCGCTGTACTGTTCTATTGTCTGTGGACAATATGGGCTATGGCTATTCCTCTTATTGAGGAAAGTATCAAGCTCTATGGTGGAGTAATGATATGTACCCCAATTCTTTAAATCAAATATGTTTGAGAAAAGCTTGCATGAGAACGTGTTGATATAAGGTAGCACTGATTAATGGTCGATTTACCGAATTTGCATTCTAACTACACTGTCTCTACATTCCACACCCAACGGACCTGCACAGGAGCAGAATCCCAACACAAATCATCTCCATCAAAGTCAAATGGCCTTAATTGTCATAGTACCAGCAACGAATCAACGTAATCCTTAATTTGCAGGTCATTTAACGCAATGACACACAAAAAGTATATGATAATCGGTAATACAATAAATTAATAATCAAGTAACATTAGGTAACCAGAGCATAATAATGGAAATCAAAGTCCACATTCGATCATAGTTGCCGAGGTAGGGTTGCGGTTAGTGTTGTGCGGTGTTCAAGAGCCTTTTGGTTGCTGGGTTGAAGCTGTTTAGTTTAGTTTAGTGATACAGTGTGGAAACAGGCCCTTCGGCCCACCGAATCCGCGCCGACCAGCGATCCCCGTACATCAACACTATCCTACACACAGCAGGGACAATTTTTCTTTATACCATGCCTATTAACCTACAAACCTGTACATCTTTGGAGTGTGGGAGGAAACCGAAGACCTCGGAGAAAACCCACGCGGTCACGGGGAGAACGTACTAACTGCGTACAGACAGCACCCATAGTCGGGATCGAACCCGAGTGTCTGGCGCTGCAAGGCAGCAACTCTACCACTGTGCCACCGTGTTTGTGAACACTTTTTGCAGACTCCTTTGTTCCAAGGCATTCGATTTACCGAACCAGGCCTTGATACAACCAGTCAATACCCTCTACACCTGAACCAAACAGCCACCAAGGTCAAAGAAAATATATAAAATCTAAAACCTGATTTGATTGATGCATTAGATCAAATTTTAATAATAGAAAAGATGATTATTTTTGTATTCTACATATTTTGAGACAAACACAGCAGCTGGTTACTAAAGTTAACTCTTTTTCCTCATTCCCACCCACAGTTGATCTTTTAATAACTTTAGTTGAGCATAATTAGAGGGTTCATTGTTACTTGTGAGGAATTTATTACCAGAAGTTGCAGTTGTTTTTAGAAGCATTACAATAGAGTGTAGTACAGGCTCGTAACAGGAGCTGCCACCTGCACTGTAACACAAGTGTAAGTGCTGACCCATTGACAGCCACAGTGACTCAGATGGAGGGGTGGAATGCTAAATCAATACTTATCTGTCTTCTCGGATGAACGTAAATGTAGCAACTGCACTGGTTGAAGAAAGGCAGGGGAGTTCACTTGATGTGCAGGCCGATATTTATTGCTCAGTCAGTGTCTAGCCATGTTAGTGATCTAGCCATGATCTGGCAGATTTCACTGTGCACAGGTTAATTTTTCCACATGCTGCACCAACACAGTTTGCACACAGAAAGACATAACATGTTATGGGATATCAGTGGGAACCTGACTAGCATTGCCTTAGTTTCGGTTCTTTCCCTCTCTAGTTCAATGGTTCAATGGTTATTTTATTGTCCCATATGTGAAGTGCAAATGCACAGTGAAATTCTTCTCTTAGAAAGCAGTCCAGTGGAGTATTGCCCCACCTAAGTACATCCACGATTAGCAAGTTGTACAGAAGTCGTCGACTGATCCCGCACGCAAGAGACGCCATTTTCAAAGTCCAGTCCGTGCTCTAGTTGTTTTAAGTGGTTCCTGCTCCAGGCAAGGCCCAGGCTACTGCGAGCCTCCAGCTGTTGCCTTCCTTGGACGTCTGGATGGACCATCAAACCAACGTCCCCATCTCACTCGTCCACCTTTGTGCCTTGAGGATGCCTCCTCCCCAGCTGGCCTTGAGGGCGTGGTAGACCAGACCTTGGTTCCCCAACCCCCTGAAAATATGGGATGGGGGTGAGGGGGTGAAGAAATAGAGGTGACTAAAGACCAGAACCAATCACCCCTTCTCCACCCCCTACTTGCAATCCAATACAGTACAAAGAAGGATCCTGACCCGAAACGTCACCTATTCTCTTCCTCCAGAGATGCTGCCTGACCCGCTGAGTTACTCCAGCATGTTGTGCCTATCATTGATTTAAATGAGTTTGTGATTGTATTAAAACTGATCATTTATTTTACAGCTGAAGATTTTTATTTTGAAGACTTTCTGCCTATATTTGGTATAAACCAGCATCTGTATTTCTTTGTTCCTTTATTTAACTCATAGCTTTAAAGGGAGCCAATGGAAGGTATGTTATGTGTTGGAAGGAACTGCAGATGCTGGTTTACAACGAAGATAGACACAAAAAGCTGAAGTAACTCAGCGGGTCAGGCAACATCTCTGGAGAAAAGAAATAGGTGATATTTCTGGTCAAGACCCTCCTTCAGATTGGGACCAGTCTGAAGAAGAGTCTTGACGTGAAACACCACCTAAGAAGGGTCTCGACCCGAAAAGTCACCCATTCCTTCCCTCCAGAGATGCTACCTGGTTACTCCAGCTTTTTGTGTCTATCGAAGGTATGTTATCTTCAGATAGTTTTTAAAAATTAACTTTTAGCGTCAGAAATCCTGTTTTTCAATTCTGGACAAATTGAATGGCAGAAAACCTCATTCAGGCCCCTGTCTCATCCTTTCACACTGAGATGGTAATGAGCCTGCATTGTACATATACTGCAGTCTGTGTACTGGCTGTCCCCGGAGCCTTTAACAAACAGCACATGATTCCTGAGGGAGAGCTTGGCATCATCTCGGGGACTGGGCTGCAAACAAGAAGCTGAGAACAGCTCTCCCTCTGCCAACACTAACAGAGCTGCACTTACATTAACAAAAGCGGTCAGAGGAGGGACTAAGTGACTTGTGCAGACACTGCACAGGCTCACGCTGTTCGAACCAGAACAGAGGCACTCCTTATGGACGCAGCCGTCCGATCCAATCAACGTTAGGATCATGAGTAAAATTCCAGATAACCGAAAGGTTGCAAAAACAATGCGCCGTTGCACAATTGGTACAAAGTGAACGAATTCTCCCGCATAATCACTCATTTCCTCTCTTTGATCTGTTGCTAGTTTGGGACTTCTGAAGTGTCACCAGCTCGGCTCAAAAGGATATTGTTACACTGTTTCGACACATAGCAAAGCCACGGTTCCTGAACCAGCTAGCTCCAAAAACTCCAGGCGATTAATAAATAGTCTTATTATGTGAATAGATGGCAGATTCATAAATAGATGAAAAGAATGCGTGGCACATCGTAAACATGGTACTAAAAAGATGCTTCAGCATCTGCAAAAATGTAAAATAAAATGATCTTTTAGGATATGTTTACATTCTTATTAGAAGTATGTATTCGAGAGAATATTGATGTAGATTTATAATAGCTCTGCAAAATAGAGACCAGTACAAATTTAAAGATCTTTCCTGGACCCAGCAGACTGATGCAATTAAGAAGAAAGCCCATCAACACCTCTACTTCCTATAGAAGTTTGAGGAATTTCAGTATGTCAACAAATGTCTACAGGTGTACATTCATGAGCATATTGACAGTTTTGTTGTTATCTCACATTTCCTATCCACACCTTACACACTGGGGGCAATTTATAGAGGGCCAATTAACCTACAAACCCACACGCTTTTTGGGATGTGGAAGGAAAATGGAGCACCCGCAGGAAAGACATATGCGGTTACAAGGAGAATGTGCAAACTCCACACAGATAGCTCGACAAGCTGTGCCACTGAGCCACCCTTATTTGTCACGCTGTTTGTGAACAAGGCAACCCCAAACTGTTTTCCGCATTCTCAGTTGGCTGTCAGTGTTGTGGCCGTAAGGGCATAACTTGCTTGAAGGCCCTTATAATTTTAGAGTGCAGGCCTTCAGTACCATGGCTGGGGTGTTGCTGACACCACAACCATTGGGGCGACACAGTGGCACAGCGCTTAGTGCCAGGTACCTGGGCTTGACCCTGACTCCGGGTGCTGTTCGTGCGGAGTTTGCACATTCTCCCTGGGACCGTGTGGGTTTTCTCCAGGTACTCCAGTTTCCTCCCACACTCCAAAGACGTACAGATTTGTAGGTTAATTGGTTTCTGTAAATTGTAAATTGTCCCTTGTGTGTAGGATAGGATTGTGCTTGTGTACGGGGTGATCGCAAGTCAGCACAGACATGATTGGCTGAAGGGCCTGTTTCCACAATGTATCTCTAAAGCCCAAAGTCTAAAGTAAAGTCTAACGTTTGCGTATCTAATGCTCGAAGGTAGTTCTTGATATCCTGTAGCTTCTTTGTTGGTTGGATTCTCAGGAGGAGATTGAGATGTATTATTTATTTGTCAGTGATCACGGCTCAGAATACTCCAGCACTCATGTATTAAGCCTTGTTATTGCGGGGGATGGAGATACAGTATTATTTGAGCATCTTCCTCCCATTAGATGTTTAATTGTCTGTCATTATTCACGGCTGGATTCAAATGAACATTGTGATACAATCAGCGAAAATTAATTAATTAGGTCGAGATAAAGGTCAAAGTGAAAGGATATGTTGTTGTAAAGATAGTTTCAATTTGTAAAGTGCGCTACTTGTTGCTTTGTGAGTTGTTCCCATGTATACATGTATACATTTTTGCAGATAATTCATTCTGCAGACCTTCAGACTATCTTTGATCGAACTTTACTGGACTTTATCTTGCACTAAATATTATTCCCTATATCACATAATTTTACACTGCGAATGGCTCGATTGTAATCATGTATTGTTTTTCCGCTGACTGGTCCGCACTCGACTAAACCTTTTCACGTGACAATTAACTAAACTAAACTAAAGCATTGTTGCAGGATATTCAAGGGAATATCCTTCATTGCAGAGACGATCAGAGAGGAATCTGGAGCAAAATGTAAACTGCTGGCCTCAGCAGGTCAGGCAGCATCTGCAGAGTCAAGGGGATAGTCGACATCTTGAGTCAGGTTTTCCCCTTCCCTGCACTGTCCTCTTTGCCTATCACCCACACACTTCATCTATTGGTGTAGGAAGGAACTGCAGATGCTGATTTAAACAGAAGGTAGACATAAAATGCTGGAGTAACTCAGCAGGGCTGGCAGCATCTCTGGAGAGAAGGAATAGGTGGCGTTTCGGGGAAGAAGGGTCTTGACTCAAAACATCACCCATTCCTTCTCTCCAGAGATGCTGCCTGTCCCGCTGAGTTACTCCAGCATTTTGTGTCTATCTTCCATTTAATCTATTGGGTTTCCTATCCTCATCCCCAAACTGTCCATTGTCTGTCCCTTATCCAGACCCACTTATTATCTTCTCCATGAACTTGATCCCAGCATCTACAGCCTCTTGTGTCTCCACTGACCACCTTCCAGCTTCTGCCACCGTTTCCATCCTCCCCTTCTTCCCCCTCACCTGACTCCATCTATCCCCTTTTTTCTCTCTCCTCACATGTCTCTCCCTAACCACACACCAGCTACCGTCTCCCAACCCTTGCCTCACCTGGGTCCACTTGCCCACCATCCACCTCATCACCTGTTCCCCTGCCAGTCCACCCCCCAACCCCTCCCCCCCCTTCTCATCTCCTTACACCAGCTACCTCCCATCTGCACTCACACCCCTGAGTCTGCTGGTGCGCGTATTCAAGCTTCCGTATCTTCTGCCCGACAGGAGCAAGGAGAATATGGAATGACTGGGGGTGGGATGTCTTTGATTATGTTGACAGCTTTCCTGAGGCAGCTCGAGCTAGGTCTGTCAGATGGACTGGGCTACATCCACAATTTTCTGCTAACTGGTTAACAAAAATATTCTTTCTACTATAATATAATACCAGCAATGTATTGACAACAAACTGCTTTAATAATGTTGAGCCGGTCAGCAAATATAGAGGAGCCTCTGAAACCAGGTCACAGGCTTGATACAATTACAAATATAAAGGATATTTGACCTGAAACGCAAACTATGTTTCCGTTTCCGCAGATGCTGCCTGACCTCTGCAGTGTTTCCAGTATTTTCTGTTCTTGTGGATACGCATGGTGGCGCAGCAGTGGAGTTGCTGTCTTACAGCACTGGTTTAGATCCCGACTATGGGTGCTGTCTGTGCGGAGTTTGTACGTTCTCCCCGTGATCTGCGTGGGTTTCCTTGGGGTGCTCCGGTTTCCTCCGACACTCCGAAGATGTACAGGTTTGTAGGTTAATTGGCTTTGGTAAAATGGTAAATTGTCCGTCGTGTGTGAGTGGATAGTGTTAGTGTGTGGGAATCACTGTACTGGAGTGGACTCGATGGGCCGAAGGGCCTGCTTCCGCGCTGTATCTCTAAAGTAAAAATCTCACAGACCAAAACTCAGTTTTGAAGGTGTGGATATTCAGTTAAACTAACATCTGAGAGACCATGGGCTCTGTACATCGGAAAATAGGAAGCAGTGGTAGCAGTGGAGTGGGTGACACAACCCCTTGAGCTGGCTCCGTTATTCAATGCCAATCCTCCGCCTCAAGCAAACTGCACTTCAAAGGCATCCATAATATGGTTGATGTGCCCCTGATGAGACTCCTGCTGGTTGCAGCTTTGAGGTTTAGGGTGGGGTGGAATTGGAAAGCCGACCTCATGAATCTCGGGTTGCGTCTGAAGCCAAGTCTCATGCGAAGGGCTTGGCAAAGTAAATTTTAACAACTCGGTCTGACATATAGTCTGGCGCTGCTGGAGGACGACTGGTTATTGGGATCTGTGAGGACCATTTACAGCCATCGCAATAAACATGCATGTTTGCACACCCTTCTCAGTTGGTCGATCGTGAGCTCAGTCACAGATCTCATTTATGCAGAATTAAATAGGGCAATTCTACTCCTTATTATTTATCCATCAATCAGGATTCTGATTATATTATTAACTTTTGATATTAAAATGAAAAATACTGGAGAGGGAAGTAAAGTCAACATTTTACTGGTTCTGCTTTATTTGAATTAATAGTAAGATTGGAATTGCATGTCAGATTAGGTTTGAAAAGTTGTGTAGGAATGAACTGCAGATGCTGGTTTAAACCGAAGAAAGACACAAAAAACTGGAGTAACTCAGCGGGACAGGCAGCATCTCTGGAGAGAAGGAATGGGTGACATTTCGGGTTGAGACCCTTCTTCAGACACTTCTTCCAGTCCGAAGAAGAGTCTCGACCGGAAACGTCACCCATTAATTTAGTTTAGTTTAGTTTAGAGATACAGTGCGGAAACAGGCCATTTTGGCCCACCGTGTCCGCGCCGACCAGCGATCTCCACACATTAACACTATCCTATACCCACTAGGGACAATTTTTTAATTTACCAAGCCAATTGACCTACATACCTGTAAGTCTTTGGAGTGTGGGAGGATACTGAGAAAACCCACGCAGGTCTCGGGGAGAATGTACAAACTCCGTACAGTCAGCACCCATAGTCTCTCCAGAGATGCTGCCTGTCCCGCTGAGTTACTCCTGCTTTTTGGGTCCATCTTAGTTTTGAAAAGTTGGCTTTTCATATTCATTTGATTTAATTTTTTTAATTGCGAGGTTCAGTATGGTTCAAAGCGTAACAGGCAAGTAAAGAATGAAGGTCACATTCTTGAGTCAAGACCAACACAAATAGACAGGGCAACAGGTGACATGGAAAAGCCGCTGATAAGAAATTCCAGCTATGCTGCATTTTTATTTTCGTTTTGGAGAGCACATCCGCACTGCATGGTACCTCCTGACTTTGTCCCTTCATCCGACACCTAAGTGTGCTGGCACTAAAAACTCCACAGTCACCACTCAAAAGGCATTTGCATTTGTTCAGACAGATTATCAAAAGGTTAAAGCCTTTCTCACCAGACAGTCAGTCAGAGAGTCCTGCCGCAATGATGTATGATGGAAACTTTACAGCCTTCCACTGACCGAAATGGAAAATCAGGAAAACTGTCCAGGTTTTCCACCCTAAATCATTCTCGACAGATTTGCTCGGCTTTGGTTCTGATTGCTCATAGGGGCGGCACAGTGACTCAGCGGTAGAGTTGCTGCCTTGCAGCGCCAGAGACCCGGGTTCGATCCTGACCAAGGGTGCAGTCTGTACAGAGTTTGTACGTTTTTCCTGTGACTGTGTGGGCTTTCTCCGGGTGCTCCGGCTTACTCCTACACTCCAAAGATGTACAAGTTTGTAGGTTAATTGGCTTCGGTAAAACTGTAAATTGTCCGTAGGGTGTAGGAGAGTGTTAGTGTATGGGGTGATCGTTGGTCAGCGCGGGCTGGTGGGATGAAGGACCTATTTCAATGCTTAATCTAAAGTCTAACGCTATCAGGCAACTGATTCATCCATTATCAACTAAAGACTACTAACTACTACCATCAACCTCATTGGAGTCTGAAGAAGGATTTCGGCCCGAAACTTTGCCTATTTCCTTCGCTCCATAGATGCTGCCGCACCCGCTGAGTTTCTCCAGCAATTTTGTCTACCCTCATTGGAGATCATTGGACTAACTTTAATCAGACTTACTGGACTTTATTTTGCAATAAACTTAATCCCCTTATCATGTATCTGAACATTGTGGACGGCTTGATTGTAATCATGCATAATCTTTGTCAAACTGAATAGCACGCAACAAAAAACCTTTTCACTGTGCCATGGTACACATGACGATATTAAACTCAACTAAACTACAATTTCCTACAGTTGATTCCTATTTTTATCTAGGTTACTCTTTGAGACTCTTGGCCATGTTATCACTTGATTGTTCCTCTCCAGCTGAATTCTAAATGTTGAGCATCAAATCACACAGGGCTGGCTATTGATATTGGCTGCAATGGTCAAAGTCTTGGTAATGAATTGTTTGAATAACAAGCAGTTTGATTACCTGTGTCTGAAAGAACAGCAGATGCTGGTTTATAACGAAGATCGACACAAACCAGCATGGTGGCACAGCGGTAGAGTTCCCACCTTACAGTGCCAGAGACCCGGGTTCGATCCTAACTATGGGTGCTGTCTATACAGCGTGGGTTTATCCGGGAGCTCCGGTTTCCTCCCACACTCCAAAGACGTGCAGGTATAGAAACATAGAAACATAGAAAATAGGTGCAGGAGTAGGCCATTCGTATGATCATGGCTGATCATCCAACTCAGTATCCTGTACCTGCCTTCTCTCCATACCCCCTGATCCCTTTAGCCACAAGGGCCACATCTAACTCCCTCTTAAATATAGCCAATGAACTGGCTTCAACTACCTTCTGTGGCAGGGAGTTCCAGAGATTCACCACTCTCTGTGTGAAAAATGTTTTTCTCATCTCGGTCCTAAAGGATTTCCCCCTTATCCTTAAACTGTGACCCCTTGTCCTGGACTTCCCCAACATCGGGAACAATGTTCCTGCATCTAGCCTGTCCAACCCCTTAAGAATTTTGTAAGTTTCTATAAGATCCCCCCTCAATCTTCTAAATTCTAGCGAGCACAAGCCGAGTCTATCCAGTCCTTCTTCATGTGAAAGTCCTGACATCCCAGGAAGCAGTCTGGTGAACCTTCTCTGTACTCCCTCTATGGCAAGAATGTCTTTGTCGGTTAATCGGCTTGGTAAATTGTAAATTGTCCTTAATGTGTAGGATAGTGTTAGTGTGCAGGGTTTGGTGGTTGGCACGGAAATGGTGGGCCGAAGGGCCTGCTTCCGCGCTGCATCTCAAAACTAAACTAAAACTAAACTGAACTGGGCACAAATTGCTGGACTAACTCAGCAGGCCAGGCACCATCTCTGGTGACGTTTCAGGTTGGGTTGGGAATGAAGAATGGTTCTGGCCCGAAACGTCACCTATTCCTTTCCTCCAGAGATGCTGCCTGACTCCAGTTGAGTTACTCCAGCATTTCAGCACAGCTGAATCGGCACAGATTGCCACAGCCAGTATCTTTCTCAAACATGGAATGGTCGAGGGGTTTTAGAACAGACTCATTTCCAATGTAATTTTCAACTGCATTCTTCCTGCTGCATGAGACAACACAGTTATCGGTCTTCTCTGCTGTTTGTGCTTGAACTTTGCGAGCAGCCAATCTGTTTGGATTTGTCTGTTCTTCCAAGATAAATACGCTTGTTCTAACTTGGTGGCTTTCTGTGATCTTTACATCGCTTTCTCTGAAGTGCAGTCACCTTGGCTGCATTTGTGCTCATTTCAAGGCTTTAACTGATAAACCCCTTTTCTGTAAATTATGGTTTTGACCCCATTATCGGATGTTAAAGGGATAAATTGAAAAGTCAAGGTATTCCAACTGATTGTCCTTTTATATTCTAGTCTGCATCCAAACTGCTAGACCTTGTAATCAGTGCATGTTTAGACATAATGTGGAAATCCAAAGTTTGACTTGCTTCTTAGAGATACAGCAGGGAAACAGGCCCTTCGACCCACCGAATCCATGCTGACCAGTCATCACCCCGTACACTAGCACTACACATTAGGGACAATTTACGATTTTTACCGAAGCCAAACCGGTGCGGCTTTGGAGTGTCGGAGGAATCCGGAGCACCCGGAAAAAACACACGCTATCACTGGGGGAACGTACAAACTCCTTACAGACAGCACCCGTAGTTAGGATTGAACCCAAATCTCTTGTGCTCATGCTGCCCTGACCAAACACTTCACGTATATTTCTGAATAATGATTTTTCCCAAAAAAGATTGGCACATCCTTTTATTTCCATTTCCACTCTCTCTCTCTCTCTCTCCCCACCCCCCCCCCCATCACCCCCACCCACAAAGATTCAATATGTGATTACAAAATTGCAAATGTCTTGTAGAGCCGGAGACCGGGGTTCGACCCTGACTGCGGGTGCTGTCTGTCTGTACGGAGTTTGCACGTTCTCCCCGTGACCTGCGTGGGTTTTCTCTGAGATCTTCGGTTTCCTCCCACACTCCAAAGACGTACAGGTATGTAGGTAAATTGGCTTGGTAAATGGAAAAATTGGCCCTAGTGTGTGTAGGAGAGTGTTAATGTGCGGGGATTGCTGATCGGCACAGGCTCGTTGGGCCGAAGGGCCTGTTTCCGTGCTGTATCTCTAAACTAAACTAAACTAAACTACAAGTGAATAAATTAACTCAAAAATAAAATCACATAGCTGATCTCTGGCTTTTGCAAGCTTTGGTCCCAGAGTGCCTATTACTGGCCAATATTAAAACATTCACTTTATATGATGTGATGCTGCTGGCAATACTAAAATGTATCTGAAACTGATAATCCTTGGATAGCGCCAGATTTGGACATGTTTCATGTATTTTGATGTAACTCCTATGAAAACCCAAATGCCCTCTTATTTAACTATTTTCACGTGTTACACATAGTTTAATAAATTTTCCCTCAAACTCAGTAAGTTTAAAGGAAGTTGTGAATGATCAAGTACTCTTAGGACTTTAGATTTTAGACTTCAGTGATACAGCCTGGGAATAGGCCCTGCGGCCCACCAAATCCACGCCGCCACAGTGGTTGCTGCCTTACAGCGCCAGAGACCCAGGTTTGATCCTGACCGTGGGTGCTGTCTGTATGGAGTTTATACATTCTCCCCGTGACCGCGTGGGATTTTTCCGGGTGCTCCAGTTTCCTCCGACACTCCAAAGACGTGCAGGTTTGTCGGTTAATTGGCTTCGGGAAAATTGTTAAATTGTCCCGAGTGTGTGATGGATAGTTTTACTTGTAGGGACGATCGCTGATCGGTGCAGACTCGGTGCACCAAAGGGTCTGTTTCTGCGCTGTCTAAACTCTAAAGACCAGCGAATAATCCATACACTAGCACTATCCTATACACTAGGGACAATTAATCATTTACAGAAGCCAATTAACCTACAAACCTGCACGTCTCTTTGGAGTGTGAGAGGAAACTAGAGCACCCAGGAGCAAAACCACACGATCACAGGCAGAAGGTACAAACTCCACACAGACAGCACCTGTAGTCATGATCGAAACTGTGTCTCTGGCGCTGTAAGGCAGCAACTCTACCACTGTGCCATTGTGCCGACCACTCAAGACTCCATTTTCAGCCTTAAACCTCCCCACATAGAGGTGTGCAAAATCATGAGAGGAATAGGTTGGGTAGATATACAGAGTCTTTTACCCAGAGTAGGGGAATCGAGGACCAGAGGACATAGGTTCACGGTGAAGGGGAAAAGATTTAATAGGAATCCGAGGGGTAACGTTTTCACTCAGAGGGTGGTGGGTGTATGGAACAAGATGCCATGGAAGGTAGTTGAGGCTGGAACTATCCCATGGTTTCAAAAACAGTTAGACAAGTACATGGATAGGACAGGTTTGGAGGGTTATGGACCAAGCGCAGGCAAGTGGGACATTGTTGGCCTGTGTGGGCGAATTGGGCCGAAGGGCCTGTTTCCACACTGTATTAATCTATGACTCTATGACCCCAGGACCTGAGTGTCCCCTGACCTCTTGTGTCTCAACTTGCTTGGCTCAGACACATGCCCGGCCCACAGACCAGGTCCCGACCATGGCCGTGCTTCTGACTCCAGGTTTAGCCGCAGACCCTCAAGATCATATTCCGGACTATTTAGCACCCGGCAGAAACCCACGCGGTGACAGGATTAATGTGCAAACATCATGAGGACAGTGTCGGAGGTCAGGATTGAACCTTTCGCACTTGAACTGCGAGGCAACTGCACCAATGCACCACCAGATGCTTTGAGTTCATCCTGCCTTGGCTTCTCGTATTGTTGTAGACATGCATTAAATCTTGCCTCCCAATATTTACAATGGGGGAGTGCGGTGATGATCAGCGGGATGGGTTCATGTTTACGTTTATTATTGTCTCATGAGCGGCACGGTGGCACAGCAGTGGAGCTGCTGCCTCACAGCGTCAGGGAACAGGTTCGATCCAGACCTCGGGTGCTGTCTGTGTATGAAGTTTGCACCTTCTCCCTGTTGACCGCGTCCCTAAGACGTGTGGATATGTAGGTGAATTGGCCTCTGTAAATTGCCTCTAGCGTGGATGAAGTGGATGCAAAAATGGGATAGCATAGAACTAGTGTGGGGGTGATCGATGTTCGGCCTGGATTCGGTGGGCTGAAGGGCCCGTGCCCACGCTGTATCACTAAACTAAACTCAACTAAAATGTGGCGAGGTACAGTAAAAAGCTTTGTTTTACATGCTATCCAATCTCATCAGGTAATATGATTGCCGTGGTCTCTCTCCAGAAGGTAATATTATAGATGTACGCAATCAAATCAAACTCAGTACAATAGGTAGAGCTTCAGGGACAATACAGAGTGCAGAACATATTCCTCACAACTGGAATGCGACTGTTCCATTGACAAAGTCCAATGTTCGCAATGGGTTAGAGCTTACTGAAGGACCGTTCAGAAGTCTGATTGAAGAGGGGGTTCTCCAAAAATGTATTCCATGACAACATGTAATGTGATCCGATACGATACTATCTGCCAACATTCATAAAACACAACAAGATACAGGAAACACGACATCAAAATGATGAATGGCAAGTCCAGGTTTGGGGTTGTGCAAAAATTGGGGAGGGGGGAGAGGGGAGGTAGTCTCGCCCACGACAGAAGGGGGAGGAGTTGTACAGATTGATAGCCACAGGGAAAAAGGATCTCCTGTGGCATTCTGTGCTGCATTTTGGTGGAAGCAGTTTGTTGCTGAAGGTGCTCCTCAGGTTGACCAGTGTGTCATGGAGAGGATGAGCTGAATTGTCCAAGATGCTCCACAGTTTGAGGAGCATCCTCCCCTTCAAGATCACCTCCAATGGATCCAACTCCACCCCCAGTACGGGGATAGCCTTCCTGATCCACGCACATTGCCGTCTGACCTGCCATGTGGGCAGCCCTTTGCTCCACGAAACCCTGCTTCCCGCTTGGTGGGCTTGGCAAGAAACTGGACCAGTGCCTTTCACCAGCGCTATTGCAAGCTGTCAGGTCCGTTCCTCTGTTCCTGCAATCCGCAAATAGCTCGGCAGCTGCACACAGAGTTCTAGTTCATCCTTGCAGCTGAGTGCAGTGACCTTGGCTCTGGGAATACTAGGGGACATTTTTGATTTCAGTGGAATTTTCTGCACTAGCACAGGAGTTGAAATTCCAAATATAGCCCCCTGGAGACAACAGGCCAATGTGGTGTCAAAGGGAAATGATTCCACTAAACACTGTGTGAATGAATGGTGAGTGGGTGTGGTTATCAACAGCTGGAACATCTGGTAACTTTTGTGAATGGAACACTTGGGCCCCTGCTGTAGTTTGACCATGCAATACTCTGACTGAGAACAGGCTTAGGAAGTTCAGCATGTCCCCAACAACTCTCGTCAACTTGTACAGATGCGCCGGAGAAAGCGTTTCATCGGTTCGCATCGCAGCATGGTTTGGGAACAGCTCCATCCAATGCCACGAGATATTGCAGAGTATTGTAGATGCAGCCCGCACCATCACACAAGCCAACCTCCCTTCCATTGACTCCATCTACACTTCACGCAGCCTCGGTAAGGCCACCAGCATAACCAAGGACGAGTACCAACCCGCTCACTCCCTCTTCTCCCCTCTACCATCAGACAAGAGGTACAGAAGTGTGAAAACGCAGTCCTCCAGATTCAGGGACAGTTTCTTCCCAGCTGTAATCAGGCAAGTGAATCATCGTATCAACATCTAGAGAGCGGTCCTGACCTCCTATCTACCACATTGGAGACCCTCAGACTGACTTTAATCGGACTTTCCTGGACTTTATCTGGCACTAAACGTTATTCCCTTTATAATGTAGTGTGCACTCTGGATAGCTCAGTTATAATCATGTATAGTCTTTTCGCTGGCTGGTTAGTACGCGACAAAAGTATTTCACTATAGCTCATCTAGTGACAATAAACTAAACTGAATCCGATCTGGAGTGCTCCAGGGATGGGGATATACTGGAATGTAAGTCTCCTTGGATTTTTAAGGGTGCTAGGAAAATGGAAGCTCTTATATAGAAAATAGGTGCAGGAGTAGGCCATTCGGCCCTTTGAGCAAGCACCACCATTCAATATGTTGATGGCTGGTCATCCAAACTCAATACATTGGTCCTGTTTTCTCCCCATACCCCTTGATTGGCCCTGAGAGCTATATCTAATATATCTAACTTAACTATAGTTACGGTACATTATGTAATATGGCTACAATTCATCTTGTGGTTATGTTACCATTCAATACCACAAACTATTTATGGAATATTTTAATATATTTCCAATAACTTTCCATACTAGCAAACATTTTCCATGGAATGTGGATTTTTGTTACACGACATACATCACTATAGTGGTTACATAGTATTATTGAGATGAATTTATTGTATTATTGGTTATTTGTATGTTAGTGTGTAAATGGGCTTGTTAAGCCACAAGTTCAGATAGGTGCATGGATAGGAAAGGCTTTGAGGGATATGGGTCAAATGGGACAAACTAACATTTGGATATCTGGTTTGACATGGACAGGTTAGTCTCTAAACCTTTCCTAACCTTGTATCTGCCCGAATGTCTTTTAGTCCTGTTATAGAGGCTGTTATTGGGGTGGCAGATTACAACGTTCGCGTGGTCCCACTTCTACTAATGCAATCAACCTGGGGTGCAAAATCAAATAAGATCAAATAGAACAAGTTGTACTACAACTTTAGGCTGTGCACGCCATACACAAGAAGAAGCAGAGAGGCTGTTATAGTCCCCTGATGCAAAATGCTGGAGTAACTCAGCAGGCCAGGCAGCAACTGAGTGGAATAGATAGGGTAAATGCACAGTCATTTACCCAGCCTTCAGGAAGCAAGATCAAAGGGACATAGGATTAAGATGAGAGGGGAAAGATTTAAAAGGAACCTGAGAGGCACTTTTTGGGAATAGTGGGTATATGGAACAAACTCCATACTGGGAGAGGACCATGTGTATGAAAGAACTGCAGATGCTCGATAAACACAAAATGCTGAGTAACTCGTGTTCAAAAGGGAACTGCAGATGCTGGAATATCGAAGGTACGCACAATTGCTGGGGAAACTCAGCGGGTGCAGCAGCATCTATGGAGCGAAGGAAATAGGCGACGTTTCGGGCCGAAACCCTTCTTCAGACTGATGGGGGGTGGGGAAAGAAAGAAGGAAAAGGGGAGGAGGAGCCCGAGGGCGGGTGGATGGGAGGGTGGGAGGAGACAGCTAGAGGGTTAAGGAAGGGGAGGAGACAGCACGGGCTAGCCCAATTGGGAGAATTCAATGTTAATGCCATAAGGACGCAAGGACCCCAGACGGAATATGAGGTGCTGTTCCTCCAATTTCCGCTGTTGCTCACTCTGGCAATGGAGGAGACCCAGGACAGAGAGGTCGGATTGGGAATGGGAGGGGGAGTTGAAGTGCTGAGCCACCGGGAGGTCAGGTAGGTTATTGCGGACTGAGCGGAGGTGTTCGGCGAAATGATCGCCCAACCTACGCTTGGTCTCACCGATGTAAATCAGCTGACATCTAGAGCAGCGGATGCAGTAGATGAGGTTGGAGGAGATACAGGTGAACCTGTGTTTTTCCAAACACAAGGCGTAGCTATGGGCACACGCATGGGCCCCAGCTACGCCTGCCTCTTTGTCGGGCACGTTGAACAATCCTTGTTCGAGACGTACCAGGGCCCCATCCCCGACCTCTACCTCCGCTACATTGACGACTGCTTTGGTGCCACCTCCTGCACCCACACACAACTGACTGACTTCATCCACTTCACCACCAACTTCCATCCGGCACTCCAATACACCTAGACGATTTCCGACACTTCCCTACCATTCCTTGACCTCACCATCTCCATCGCAGGGGACAGACTCCTGACCGACATACATTACAAACCCACTGACTCACATGGCTATCTGGACTACACGTCTTCCCACCCTGCCCCCTGTAAAGACTCCATCCCCTACTCCCAATTCCTCCGCATACGCCGCATCTGTTCCCAGGATGAGAAATTTCATACCAGGGCATCGGAAATGTCCTCGTTCTTCAGGGAACGGGGATTCCCCTCTGCCACCATAGATGAGGCTCACACCAGGGTCTCATCCATACCCCGTAACACTGCTCTCTCTCCCCAACCCCGCACACGCAACAAGGGCAGAGTCCCTCTGGTCCTCACCTTTCACCCCACCAGCCGGCAAATACAACACATAATCCTCCGCCATTTCCGCCACCTCCAACGTGACCCCACCACTCGCCACATCTTCCCATCTCCCCCCATGTCTGCCTTCCGCAAAGACCGCTCCCTCCGCAACTCCCTCGTCAATTCTTCCCTTCCCTCCCGCACCACCCCCTCCCCGGGCACTTTCCGTTGCAACCGCAAGAAATGCAACACCTGTCCCTTCACCTCCCCCCTCGACTCCATTCAAGGTCCCAAGCAGTCGTTCCAGGTGCGACAAAGGTTCACCTGTATCTCCTCCAACCTCATCTACTGCATCCGCTGCTCTAGATGTCAGCTGATTTACATCGGTGAGACCAAGCGTAGGTTGGGCGATCATTTCGCCGAACACCTCCGCTCAGTCCGCAATAACCTACCTGACCTCCCGGTGGCTCAGCACTTCAACTCCCCCTCCCATTCCCAATCCGACCTCTCTGTCCTGGGTCTCCTCCATTGCCAGAGTGAGCAACAGCGGAAATTGGAGGAACAGCACCTCATATTCCGTCTGGGGTCCTTGCGTCCTTATGGCATTAACATTGAATTCTCCCAATTTGGCTAGCCCGTGCTGTCTCCTCCCCTTCCTTAACCCTCTAGCTGTCTCCTCCCACCCTCCCATCCGCCCGCCCTCGGGCTCCTCCTCCCCTTTTCCTTCTTTCTTTCCCCACCCCCCATCAGTCTGAAGAAGGGTTTCGGCCCGAAACGTCGCCTATTTCCTTCGCTCCATAGATGCTGCTGCACCCGCTGAGTTTCCCCAGCAATTGTGTGTACCATGCTGAGTAACTCAGTGTGTCAGGCAGTGTGACGTTTCGGGTCGAGACCCTTCATTAGGCTCTCAGCAGTGGTCTGACCCTTTGAGTTACTCCAGCTGTTCATGTCTATCTTTGGTATAAACCCTTCTTACAGATCTTGAACCGCTCCTTATCCCGACATAGAGAGAGAGATTCCGAACTCCTTGGTTCTCAAGCGTCATTGCCAAGTGACTGGCAAATGACTGACTGCCTCGCCAGATTGTCCAGACTTTGGTTGGACAAAGTTCGCAAATATAAAGAGGAGCGGATTGAAAACGAGCCGCTGCTTTCCATTTGGCCCTGGAAAACCTCAGCTTTTCAAACCTCATTCATCATCTTCAAAAGCGATTCAACTTATTTATTTGACTTAACACCAAGAAAAATGTGAAGTCCTTGGAAGTTGTGTGGAGGAGTTTACAGGATGTGGCCGTGGATAAGAAACCGAGAGAGAGAGAGAGAGAGAGAGAGAGAGAGAGAGAGAGAGAGGGGGGAGAGAGAGTCTGGAAGAATTAGGGTTGTTTTGGGAAGAAGTGACCTGCAGCAGGCCTGCAGAATGATGTGAGATCCAGGTAGAGTAGATGAAAAAAGAGTTTTCTCTCAGTGAAGAACCTAAGGGTATTCAGTCTAAAATAATTGGCAGAATTTGTACAGGTGGAGACGAGAAGAAACACATTGCTCGGTGTGAAGTTGTGCAACAACCTATAGAAAAGGAGGATCTGATTCAGGGAGTTATTTTCATTTGGACTGGTTCCTAAGATTCAAAGGGAAGGGTTGGGCCTCGACTGGACAGATAGAATAAGCACATTGGACAGAATGACCTCTTCCTGTGCAAGGAGGTGCTGGGTTTCTTTGCTAATGCTCCAGGAGGATCTGGCAATGCAGGTCCACCACTAGTTTTCCGACACCCTTGGTTCTAGAGCCTTGCTGTATTATCTGTTTTGCCGGATCAGCAGAGGTCATGACTTTAGGGGTGGGGGGGGGGGGGGGGGATGAGTGGGGGACGGGGCCTGGGGGGAGAGGCTATTGGAACGATTCTGCCGGCTCAGGTCGGTCCGGAGTTCCAGAGCCCCGGCCACAGGTTCAAATTCGACCGGCCGATTGGAAGTCCGGCCTTCAGAGTCTGCTACGGCAAGAATCTGCCGGTTCCAGCCATTCTGGAATTCAGGGTGCAAATACAATCCGCCAATTAGCTGCGCAAGTCCCGTTGAGGTCGAGATCGGCTGCCTCACCGGGCCTAGGTGCCACATTTTCATGGGGACCTCCAGGGGGGGATTCAAGAGTGCTCTTGTAATTTTGTCTGGACTAAAGGAGGTGCCGGTCCACCAGTTGTTGGAAAATCAGTGGTGGACTTGTATAGGTTAGAGAGGGGGTTGCAATACATGGGAGAGAGTGCAGTGTGATGTTTCTAGGTTCTGGATCTGTCTCAGCCCATGCACCATTGCAAGAAAATCCCGGCCATGTTACTGCGGTCTGTCCACCATGCAGACCAACTCCCCTGAGAGATCCACTCCAGCACCTGACTCACTCACCCGCCAACCACAACATCGGTGAAGTGATTCCAAAGTTTTAATCCATGAGTTGCAATCACCTCCTAGCCTCCAGAGCTCCCACAGGGCTGTGGCCACCAGGGGGATGACACCGAACCGGTTCCCCGCGGCTGATCACAACACCCGGTGGACCGCATCCTCGCCCTGTCGGTGTCCTCCTGGGCCTGGGCAAGATGGCCATTCGCGGGTCCAGCAGCGGGTAGTCGATGCTCACACTAGCGGCGACTGCCGCGCCCCTCTTCCGGGCCTACATCCATGTCCACGTGTCCCTGGAGAGGGAGCACGTGTTGTCCATGTGGACTCTGCAGGCCTTCCCTGTATGCTGGTCATCTTGATTTTTGTTACTACTCTGTATTTGTGTTTGTTTGAATAAAAGCATTTTGTATTATATTTTTTTAAAGAGGTTGGCGGAATTTGAAAATGGCGGCAAAACATGGTGCCTCTTGCATGCAAGATCAGTAGACCATTTCTATACAATTTGCTATTTGGTGATGTGATTAGGTATGGTGATAGTCTACTGGACTGTTTGTAAGAAAATTATTTCACTGTGTGTTTGGACTTACACACGTGACAATAAGAGCAACATTGAACCATTGAACCCCCCCCCCCCCCCACCACCCCTGTCCTCTGTCTCACTCACACCACTGCACTCTTTGGTTTTTGGCTAACAGCATTAGAACAGATTATCTGGACATTATCCCCTTGCAGCCCACGCACAACTTGGCTGCTAAATTTCTACGATGTTACAGTGACTTCCCAGTAAAATAGCTCAGAGATTAATATTTTTTTGGTTGATTATTGTCATGTGTACTGAAATACAATGAAATGTATTTATTTGCATGCTTTCCAGTCAAATTAAATCATACTATCCATGAATACAATCAAGCCATGCAGAGATACAACAGGCAGTGCAAAACGAAAAATACTGGAGTGCAGAATATTGTTACAGCATTGTGGCATTACAAAGAAAAAAATCTAATGTCACAGTGAGGTAAGATCTGGACTACACACATATCTTATAGACACAATTTCTTGGCGGCCGCATGCTCGCGCACACACACACACACGTGAGGCTTCGGCCGTGGGCCCTGTGGACGGTTACATCAGGAGCTAACCTGGGTGGTGACTGACTCCAAACTCCAGCAACAGCAGCTTCATCCTCCCCGAATCATGGGGCTTGAATCGGCCCATTCACGGGGCCTTTCATCGCCTGGCGCGGCATAAAATCGGCCGCGGGATCTTGCAGGGGCTTCAACATCGGGAGCCTCTATCGCCTCGACTCACAATTTGACCGCAGGGCGATGGAAGATCCCGCGGCCGATTTTAAGCCGCGCCGGGCGATGAAAGGCCCCGCGATCGGGCCGATTCAAGCTCCGCTCTATGATCTTTGCTCCACCAGGACATCTCCCTCCTCCAATCACCGCGCTCTATCCTCAGTCCCACCCCCTACTTCCGCCTCTGACCGACAGCTCCCACCTCCAATCATGGCGCGGAATCATCATGTCTCCCCCTCCCCCCCACCCCCCCACTGCCTGTGACTGACGTCTCTCTCATCCAATCGGCGCCCTCGATCATCAGTCCCGCCCCCACTGTCTCGCCGAAAGCGGAGATTTTTAATCGAGTTTTTTCACCAAATTTCAATTGTAATTGAATCTGGATTACAAAACATGGGGGGGGGGGGGATTGTCCCCCACCTCTCAAAACTTGGAGGGGACGTGTGTCACCTGTCCGCCCCCCCCGGGACTCTGGAGATGCTGCCTGTCCTGCTGAGTTACTCCAGCATGCTGTTTCTATTTCCAATCTTCTCTCTGCTCTCGCTCGGCCCTCATTTCAAAACCTTCCTCGGTTATCTCCCTCTCGTTAAAACTGTTTTGAATTGGACATCTTGCTCTGTTGTGACATACTTTAAGGCTTGGTTAACACAGTGTTTCATTTCTGCAGGCCAGTGGAAAATTGACGGAGCCTTGTGCTAGAAGCAATAACCTTCGCCCACATCGCCACCCACACACTGTGTTGTATTCCCAGCACTGCTTCTCTGCAGAATGCCCTGCAAAGAGTGCGTTTCTATTTTCTTAGTCACAGAGAGGGGCAGCGCAAGGACACCCATCACGTCAATTCTGCTCTTTCCTTCACTGAAATCGTCAAAAGCTTCAGAAACTGAAGTGCTAAAAACAAATTGGTCTTTTGGAGCCTGGTTTATGCCAAAAACAAATTCTTACACCACGCCAAAAAATAGATCAAATCAAGAAAGCCAAGAGAGTTAATTTGTCATATGTCCTGATGATGGAGCTATGAAATTCTTGCCTGCTGCAGCTTGGCAGACCCGTAGATGCAATAAACAACAGATAAATATATAATGATCAATGATATAATTAAGAGACCAGGGTTTGACCCTGGCAATGGAGTTTGTACGTTCTCCCTGAGACCGCATGGGTTTTCGTTCTCCCCGTGACCGCGTGGGTTTTCTCTGAGGTCTTCAGTTTCTTCCCACACTCCAAAGACGTACAAGTATGAAGGTTAATTGGCTTGTATGTAGGTTAATTGAAAAATTAATAGTTTAGTTTAGTTTAGAGATACAACGCAGAAACAGGCCCTTCAGCCCACTGAGCCCGCTCTGACCAACATTAACACTATCCTACACACACTAGTGACAATTTACAATTTTACCAAGCCAATTAAATTAAATTGGCTTGGATGACAGATGGCACAATGGGCTAAGTGTTCGGCTGGCAACCGGAAGGTAGCTGGTTCGAATCCCGCTTGGAGTGCATACTGTCGTTGTGTCCTTGGGCAAGACACTTCACCCACCTTTGCCTGTGTGTGTCCTTGGGCAAGACACTTCACCCACCTTTGCCTGTCTGTGTGGATGTAATTGTGTGAAGCACTTTGGGGTCAATGCAAGTTGACTAAAAATGTGCTATATAAATAAAGAAATTTAATTTAGTGACAATTTACAATTTTACCAAGCCAATTAACCTACACACCTGTACGTCTTTGGAGTGTGGGAGGAAACCAGAGCTCCCGGAGAAAAACCACGCAGGTCACGGGTAGAACGTACAAACTCCATACAGACAGCACCCACAGTCAGGATCGACCCTGGGTCTCTGGTGCTGTAAGGCAGCAACTCTACTGCTGCTCCACTGTGCCACCCCAAATAATAAAATGAATTAATATGAAGAAGGATCCAGGATTATGGCCAAATCTGATAGCAAGGTTACAGGCAACCCTATCCATCTTAAAATAATCACCAAATGGGCAGCACTGTGGTGCCGTGGTAGGGTTATTGCCTTACAGCATTTACAGTGCCATAAACCCGGGTTTGATCGTGACTGGACGGAGTCTGTACGTTCTCCCCATGATTGCGTGGGTTTTCTCTGAGATCTTCGGTTTACTCCCACACTCCAAAGACTTACAGGTTTGTAAATTAATTGGCTTGGTATAAATGCAAATTGTCCCTCGTGTGTGTAGGATAGTGTGAATGTGCGGGGATTACTGGCCGGTACTGACTCAGTGGGCCGAAAGGCCTGTTTCCGCGCTGTATCTCCAAACTAAACTAAATGGCTATTATCTTTAATACACCACAACACAGTTGTGAATTATTATAGGGGTGGCTAAATGCAGCGATTCAGGTTCAGATTCAGATTCAGATCCAGATTAGTTTATTGTCATATACAACAAAGTACAATGAGATTCCTTGTTCACATGGAACTCCAAGAGGAAATAAAAAAACCACGTACTTACAGAAATGGTAAATATGACAATAAATAAATAATGTGTACATAACATCTGAATAGCTCAGATACCGCAGTGATCCAGGAGAGGATATGAAAAAGAACAGGAATGAGATAACAATCTCGTTCCCACTGACTCAGTCTTTTTTCCCTATTAAATAATACTGTATTTCAACTTTGCTGTGGATTTTAGTGATGTAAATAAAGGCCAGACCGTGTTGGAGAAGCTCGTTCGCATTACGCAACTCTTAAATGGAAGTGTATTGAGGTCAATGCCTCTGAGAAAAGATCCACTCAACACTTGAACCATTTTGTCAGAAGATTCCATTTCGTCTTTAACAATGTTTGATCAGATCTGTTTAGCCATTTCTCTTTCCACATTAAAATCCTCCCCAGGTGGGAAAAATCCATTAGGTGCAAAGATTAACACATAATGCTGGTTAATCAAGTCATATTGAGATGAGCTGAATCGAGTTAAAAGCTACATCCCCATAACAATGCAACCTTGCAAAGTCAACACACAGCTTCCCATTACAAACACAATGGCTTGTAAATAATTCAGCTCTTTTTCCAACTTTAAAATTAAGTTTTGTTAACAGCCTCCGATTGCACACCCTCTTATATTATAGCCATGGCCTAAGCATACTGGTGTCACACATGTTTTATTTGCTCATGTGGTGTGGACACAAGACTGGCACTCATTGTTCCCTGATTAGATTTTTAACTGAAAGGCTTTATAGGCAATTCTAGAGGCTGCACTTGGAGAAGTTTGTCAGTTTTGAGTCTGAAGAAGGGCCTTGACCCGAAATGCCACCTATTCCTTTTCTCAAGAGATGCTGTCTGACCCATTGAGTTACTCCAGTATTTTGAGCCTATCTCTGGTTGAAACCAGCATCTGTGGTTCCTTCCAATGCAATGTTCGGTTTTGACACCCAGTTAGAGGTAAAGGTAGAGGATGTGACTAAGCTGGAGAGAGTGCAGAGAAGATTTGGAAGGATGTTGCCAGGACTTCAGTGCCTGAGCTACAGGGAAAGGTTGGGCAGCTTAAGACTTTATTCCTTGGAGCCCAAGAGGCTGAGGGATGATTTTGTGGAGGTGTATAAAATCATGAGGGAAATAGGTTGAGTGAATGCAAAGTCTTTTACCCAGGGCAGCGGGATCAAGAAGCAGAGGACATAGGTTTAAGCTGTGAGGGCCAAGATAGGAGCCTGAAGGGCAACTTTTTGTGGGTATGTGGAATAAGCTGCTCGAGGAGATACTTAAGACAGCTACGTTAACGCTTAAAACTGTAGTTTTAAATGGTAGCGTTTAAAACTCACTTGTACGTACCTGGATAGGAAAGGTTTAGAGAGATATGGACTAAATGCAGGCAAAAGGAACTATCATGGATGGAGCATCTTGGTTGGCATAGGGTGAAGGTACTCTTTTCTTGCCATCTGACCAACAATTAAGAGACACAAATAGGCCAGACTAGACATATTCCCTTCCCTGAATAAACCAGCTTGGCTTTTACAATGAGCAGGCAGATTTGTAGTTATGGATATCAATGCCAGATTTTGATTCTAGATTTATTTAATTTATAAAATTATGAAAATAGCCTCTTCATCCCACCAGTCTACACCATTCATCAACCACCCATTAACACATGTTTTAAAACCTCCCTATATCTCCATCTACTCAACACAAACTGGTTGGCTTGTATAGTCTTCACGCTGACTGGTTAGCATGCAACAAAAGCTTTTCACTGTTGCCTTAGTACAGGTTTAGGAAGGAGATGATAAGAAATGTCTTCAGTCAGACGATGGTGAATCTGGAATTTGTTGCCACCAAATGCTGTGGAGGCAGTCAGTGTATATTTTTAAGGCAGAGATAGACAGATTATTGATTATTACAGGTGTCAGAGGTTATGGGGCGAAGGCAGGAGAATGGGGAATGGTAGGAGAAATAGATCAGCAATGATTGAATGGCGGAATAGGCTTGATGGGCCAAATGGCTTTATTCTACTCCTATCATTTATGACCTTATGAATAGACTAAACTAAAACAAACTAAACTTTCTCATCTGCCAATTGTCATGCTTTTCCTGGGACAATTAAGTGTTCTCATGACCTGATGTCTCCTAAAAACCACAAAAGAAAATAAATAATCTGGATTTTTCCTAAAAAATTGTCATTTTTTAAATAAAGTCCAACTCCTCTTCCTTGCCCATACAGCTGACCCTGAATATCCACTGCGGTGGAGACCCCAGAGGTAATTCTGGAAATCTTTAGTTATGAATAAAATGATAACTTGTTTAAGATAATCTGGAACATGCACTGTGACAAGGGGGCGTGCCATTACAGACAGAACACCCTGCCTATAACCAAATTTGGACATTTGCACACATTTTATGTTATATTTTGTTTAAAGTGACCTTCCAAAGGCTGCCAAATTTAAGCACTATAATGTAAATCATGTTTTATCATTCAAACAAGGAGCCAAGGGAAAAAAATAGTTTCTCATGGAATTCTACATAACCCCATCCATATGCAGTTCTGTTTGTCTGAAGAGGGATCTGGCCCCAAAATGTCGCCCATTCCTTCTCTCCAGAGATGCTGCCTGTCCCGCTGAGTTACATCAGCATTTTGTGTCTAATTTCGGTGGTTCTGTAGTTCCTTCCAACACATGCAGTTCTTTTAATTTCAGTTTTAACCATTTTAATTGAAATGGATCCATTCCACTGCACAACCAGTCACAATCCTTTATTAACCGTTTGTCCACAAACAAGGGCGGAGAGATTCAACAGCTTCAAGTTCCTGGGCGTGCATATCTCTGAAGATCTGTCCTGGGCCAGGCACATTGATGCAATCACAAAGACATCTCAACAAACGGCTCGACTTCCTCAGAAGATTGAGGAGATTAGACATGTTGCCGAATATTCTGTCGCGCTTCAAGGGGTATACGGTATGGAAGATAGACACAAAATGCTGGAGTAACTCAGCGGAACAGGCAGCGTCTCGGGAGAGAAGGAATGGGTGACATTTCGGGTCGAGACCCTTCTTCAGACTTCGGTCCCTGTCCCACTGAGTTACTCCAGCATTTTGTGTCTATCTCTGGTTTAAACCAGCATATTCGGTTCCTTCCTACACTGGTTGCTTCATGATCTGGTTCAGTAACTTTATCACCCAGGAACAAAGGAAGATGCAGAACGGTCACCGAATCCACGCGTGGTCTCGCAGATGGGCATGTTACGATGTGAACGCACACCATAACTACGGGATGTGACAAGGTTAATAAAGAGGGGCAGGACAAGAAGATTGATGAAAATAAAATCAGTGATGAATCAGATGTGGAGGCAGTGAATGACTGAACTCAAGATGGTGTTTTGAAAGGTTAATAGATGCTGGAACAAATGAGAGGCTGAGGCAAGAAAGCTGTGAGATTTAAGGTTGCAAGATGAATTATGGGCAGTGGGAATTTGACGAATGCTACTGTCAACACTGTAGATGGTTGGGAGGAGGTGGGTTGGAGGTGGGGGGAGGTGAGTACACAAAACAACAACTTACACATAGCCAGAATGAAGAGTGATGAATAATGCACAGTTGTTCAGTCGAAGAGTTGCTGCCTTACAGCACCAGAAACCCGGGTTTAATCCCAACTAGGGGTGCTGCCTGAATGGAGTTTGTATGCTCTGCCTGTGACTGCGTGGGTTTCTCCAGGTGCTCTGGTCCCCTGCGACATTCCTACCCGTGCAGGTTTGTAGGTTAATTGGCTTTGGCAAATTGCTCCAAGTGTGCAGGAGAGAACTAGTGTGATCGTTGGTTATTACAGATTCGATGGGCCAAAGGGCCCATTTCCACAACATACCTCCAAAATAAAATAAGCTAAACTAAGATGAGGGTTCAGCTACTGACAAATCTCTTGGAATCAGAAAGATCAGAAGGAATAGAGGAAACACTGCAAGGAATGGTGGCACCGGGGGAGATGGGGGTCAGCTTATTGAATGTATGAGAAAAAGCATAGTGTGAGAACTGGCTGAAACTGAATACCAAACGCCTGTGCCATGCCTCCCTTTTGAGATGGCATTTGAGACAGCGATATGTTTGCTTCAGTCGGGATGCAGAGATAATCTGGTCATGTCGTTCCTAGAGTTCACAACCATCAGGGATTAGACAATTTACAAGGGTTTATCAGTACTTGAACATATTACCTTCACATCAAAGTTCTGGGACAAATCCTCAGACTCCCTTGGTCTTCGCACCTGAGCAGCTTATATGTTCATACGCTGTAGGAGCAGAATTATTTCATTTGACCTATCGAATCGACTGTGCCATTCAATCATGGCTGATCTATCTGTCCCTCTCAACCCCATTCTCCTGCCTTCTACCCATAACCTTCGACACCTTTACTGATCAAGAACCTATCAATCTCTGCTTTACAAATACCCAATGATTTGTCACAGGTGAGACTAGGTGGGTTATATTGGTTGGTATGGGTAAGTTGGGCCGAAGGGCCTTTTTCCACACTATATAACTCAGGGGCGGAAAACCCGGGGGGGCCAGAGGGGACGCGTCCCCCCCATGTTTTGAGAGGTGGGGGACATCCCCCTCAAGTTTTTGTGATCCCGATTTTAAAATCTCCGCTTTTAGCGCTGGATTGAGCCTCCGAAGCCTCACGCGTGTGTGTGAGTGTGCGCATGCGCGCGTGGCCGCCAAAAAATTGTGTCCCCCGTCCCCTCCATGTTTTGATGGCGAGTTCTGCTCTTGATATAACTGAAGAAGGGTTCTGACCTGAAACATCACCTATTCATTTCCTCCAGAGATGCTGATTGACCCATTAAGTTACTCCAGCATTTTTTGTCCACCATTTATTGTCCACCATTCCTTCCTACATATTTCGTCTGCTTCTTTAAGTGCGCAGCTCCATTTTCCTGAAAAATTCAATAATGTAACACTGAAGAACATTCTGGAATTATGTTCTCGACGAATCTTTCACCTCAGTTCTTCAAGTTACATCATTCAGGCATTGATATCATTCAGTAGACAGGGCAATGTTCAACATGGTTGCGGAAACCCAAGGAAGGGTCTCGACCCAAAGCGTCACCCATTCCAGAGATGCTGCCTGTCCCGCTTTTCGTGTCTATCTTCAGCGTAAACCAGCATCTGTATTTCCTTACTACGCACTTCAACATATACCCATATGAGAACAATTTTGATATAGTTTCCTACTAATTTTCATCCTGTATTTCCATCAGTGGTAACAGTCTCTGCCCTCTCTCATCTGCCAGCTATCCATCTCCGCTTTTCAGTGTGACAGTCAACAAGACAGGTCGGAAAATAGTCTGTGACTCACTTCTTGTGTTTGTTTAAAATTTTCACTTGCATCATCTCCTCCTCTGTATGTTTAATCTTCACACTCACACCTGCTGCCTTTATTGCAGCTGCTTGCATCAATGAGAAAGAAAGGGACAGGCCAAAAGAAAGTCAACGTCTCCATGTTTGCACTGTCAATCCAGCACCATTCACAGAGAAGGAATGGGTGACGTTCGGGCTGAGACCCTTCTTCTATGACATGGTCCGAAAAAGCATGAAGAAGTCTAAAGAAGGGTCTCGTGCGGAAACGTCACCCATTCCTTCTCCCCAGAGATGCTGCCTGTCCCGCTGAGTTACTCCAGTATTTTGTGTCTATCTTTGGTTTAAACCTGCATCTGCAGTTCCTTCCTACACATTCACAGATGTTGTTGAACAGGTTCAGCACATCGTAGTGTAAAAAACAAAGCTCACGCAATCAGGGCGTGTGATTATTTGATGCACAGTTTGATCTACAATAAAATCCAAAATGACTATATTGCTATTAATGCACCTATATTGTCATTGTTATTAACACACCTTACACCTGTCCTCCCCTTAATACACCCTGCACCTTTCCCTTTCTTTACATACACATTTCCCATCCCCAATCTCTCTTTAATTCCCCCACTTTCCCCTCCCCTGTCCCTTCCATCCAAATCCCTCCCTCAAGCTTTACATTCCATGCCTTCTCTTATCGCCTTATATGATATAATTTTGTCATCCATCACTTCCAGCTTTGTCTTTTACTCCATCCATCTATCAATCGACCACCCCTTCACCTGTATCCACCTATCACTTAAGGTAGACACAAAATGCTGTCAGCGGGTCAGGCTGTATCTCCTGAGAAAAGGAATAAGTGACCTTTCGGGTGCCTGACTCTTTCTAAAAGGTCTCGACCCGAAACATCACCTATTCCTTTTCTCCAGAGATGCTACCTGTCCCGCTGAGTGACTCCACCTTTTTCTGAGTATCTTCGTTGTAAACCAGCATCTGCAGTTCCTTCCTGCACCTATCACTTGCCAGGCTTAGAGCCACCCTGACCTCTCCATTCTCACTCCTTGGCCCTGACTCCGATCGGCCTTAAAAAAATTCATCTGTCCATTCCCTCCACGGATGTTGCCTGACGTATTGAGTTGTGTAGGAAGGAACTGCAGGTGAAGATAGGCACAAAAATCTGAGTCTGAAGAAGGGTCTCGACCCGAAACGTCACCCGTTCCTTCTCTCCAGAGATGCTGTCTGTCCCGCTGAGCCACTTCAGCTTCTTGTGTCTATCTTCGGTTTTGACCCATTGAGTTCCTCCAGTATTTTGTGTTTTGCCCAACATCGGCAGTTCCATGCGTTTGCATTTATATTGCGGTGCAGTGGGCTGCATTCTCAGCTCTGAGTCAGAAAATAGTAGGTCGAGATCCCACTCATGATGCTTGCGTCTATAAAATATTCCACGGCACTGCAGAGAGGGGGCTGCACCACCTCATTTGGATATGGGTGCTAAGCCATGCCTTCTTCTCCTGCACTCAGGGCTATTTTGAGGAGATGCGAGGAAGTTATCCTCAGTGACCTGAGGCCAAGTGACACAGAACTATTTTGAATTTGGCACAGGGACAAACGGTGAGCTTCACTGTGCCAAACAGCAGTCACATTGTATAGGTCACTACTGCAAGTAAAAACCTAGCTCGAGGCTACGAAACAGAATTCTAGCATGAGACCCTTGCTGCCAGCAGTCATTAATTACATCAAGCTAGACTGGAAACCAGGAGACGAGAGTAAAAGGTCGCTGACACCGATTATTCTACATGTATAATTGCACAGTCTAAATAGAGTCACAGAGTCATAGTCTTACAGCGTGGAAACGAGACCATCGGCTGATCAAGATGCCCAATCTAAGGCACATTAACCTGCATTTGTCACACATCCCCATAAAAGACTAAAGGAGCGTCCCGACCCAAAACGTCACCTATCTTTTGTCTCCAGAGATGTTTCCTGCCTGAATCGCTGAGTTACTCCAGCACTGTGTCTATTACCCTAAATCTTTCCTCTTAATGATCCTGTCCAAACCTTGTTTAAATGTTGTTATTGCCTCTGCCTCAATGACTTCCGCTGACAGGTGGTTCCATATACCCACAGCACTCTGTGTGTAAAAAAATAGCCACTCAGATTTCTACTAAATCTTTCCCCTTTCATCTTAAACCTATGCCCTCTATTGCTTGGATCTACTCCTCTGGGGGGAAAAAAGACTCTGTGCATTCACCCCTTCTATTCCCGTCATGATTTTATACACCTCTATAAGATCTTCCCAACACCTCGTAAAACAAAGAACATAGGAATAGGAACGCACCCTTTGGCCCACTATGTCGGTGTGGAAACAGATGCCAAGTTAAACTAATCTCCGCAGTCTGAATATATAAGAAGGAACTGCAGATGCTGGTTGTAACTGAAGATAGACGCAAAAAGATGGAGTAACTCAGCAGGTCAGGCAGCATCTCTGGAGAAACGCAATATGTGACGTTTCGGGTCGAGACCCTTCTTCAGACTGAAGATCAGGGGAGAGGGAAACAAGAGATACAGACGGTGACATAGAATTATTTTGAGCAAATGAATGAAGGATATGCAAGAAAGTAACGATGACTAAGGAAAAGTGGGGCCCACAATGCTTCATTGTTGGCTGTGAGCTAGGTAATGGGTTATACAGACAATGAAACTCAACGGAACGACAGTGAAACTAGTACAATGACTAGGGTGCGGGAGGGATAGAGAGAGAGGGGGAAGTTAGGAAAATCAAAATTCATGGCGCTGGGTTGTAAGCTGCCCAAGTGAAATATGAGGTGTTGTTCCTCCAATTTATGTTTGGCCTCTCTCTGTCAATGGAGGAGGCTCAGGACAGAAAGGTCAGAGCGGACAATATTTCGGGGAACGGGAAGGGGAGTTAATGTGTTTGGCAACTGGGAGATCACATAGGCCAAGGAGGACTGAGTGAAGGACTGAACACTGAAAAACAAAAATAAATTGCTGGTTTCACTCTCCATTAAGAACAAAGCAGGATTAAGAACAATGTTAAAGTCACATGGTGAAACAGCGCGGACACAGATCCTTGGGTCTAACTCATCCATGCCCACCAAGATGCCCCATCTAAGCCAGTCTCGTTTGCCTGTGTCTGGCCCATATCTCTCAACCTTTTTGATCCATAAGTTGTAATTTAAATTTGTGCCACATTGTCCAAATTATACTTAACACGTGACACCAATAAACGGAAGCACAATGGTACTGTGTAAATGGTACTTAATGGTAGAGCTGCTGCCTCACAGCACCAGAGACCTAGGTTTGGGTTCGATCCTGGCAATGGGTGCTTTCTGCACGGAGTTTGTACGTTCTCGCTGTGACTGTGGGTTTTCACCCTCGTTTGTAGGTTCATTGGGTTCTGTAAATTGCCCCTAGCGTGTAGGATGTGAAAGTGGGATAGCATAGAATTAATATACGGGTGATTAATGGTCAACATGGACTCGGTAGGCCGAATGGCCTGTATCCATGCTGTATCTTTAAATGAAGTTAAAACTAAACTAAAACTAATCTGAACTAAACTAAACCAACCTCAACCCCATCTACTAATGTATATGCATGTTATATATTGCCTGGTTGTTGAAGGGATTATTTTGCCTGCCTCCAGTTGAATCTTCTGTGTTCACTATGTCTCAATGGCTCTTTCACCATTTTTAGATGACATTATCATGAAAGCTCCCTGACCTTGCATGGTATTGATTTTTCATTGTGTGCGGCTTTGTTCAAACACCTCTTGCTATCTTTGTAAGTGCTCAAGCTGTGATTTTCTTTTACAGATACACCATCTTATTATCAGCGGCACCATGTTCAATTAGAAACAAAGAGCTGCTTTAAGAGCTGTGATTCACATTAATCAGGAAGGCACTCAGATACAGAGCCTGCTGTTCACCTCTCGAAAAGAAGGCATTTGCATTTCTAGAGCACCTTTCACATCCTAAGATGCCTAAATAACTTTTTGAAATGTTAACTCTTTCCCTTTGTCAGCAAACACAATGGGCACCTTGTCTCAAATAAAAGTAAGGGGACTAGTTACCATTCCGAAACTAATGCCACTCAGAATATCGGAAGAGATTATTATATTCATTATCTTTTTGAAGACTAAAGAAGATTGGATTATTTGTTAACATTAGTGCAATTTACAACCAATAATTGCTCAATAATTTATCACCAAATACATTATAGATAGAGAGTACATTGGATGGTTGCACCAAGGCCTGGTTCGGCAACTTGAAAGAGCAGGAACAAACTAGGCTACAGAGAGTGGTAAACTCTGCCCGGTCCGTCACAGGTACTGAGCTCCCCAACATCAAAGGGATCTGCAGGAGCCTGAAAGCCATGACCACCAGGTTCAAGAACAGCTTCTTGAGACAGCAACATTCAGGTTCCTAAACACTGCACAACTCCAAACTCACCAACTATGATCGCTAAGGGATATGTCTTTGGTTGGATTGCAGACAATGGTTTTGCACCTTCATGGCATTAATATAGTTAGCTAGTGTTACTGCTATTGGGTAATAATAATAATAATAATAATAATAATGCATTTTATTTGCTGGTGCCTTTCTGGACGCCCAAGGACACCTTACAGGACATAAAATCACAATACATTTATCAATATTAAAATCAAGTTGATTAAAAACAAAAAACAAAAAAAACAAAAAATACACAAAACATTTTAAGTCATTAAAATCAGGGTGAACATGGTGGAAGTTATGTCGGGTATGCTAATCTAAACAGGTGTGTTTTGAGTTGTGATTTGAATTGATCGATAGTGTCCAGGTGACGGATGGGAGGTGGGAGAGTGTTCCAGAGACGTGGGGCAGAGCAGCTGAAGGCTCTGGCACCCATGGTGCTGAGTCTAAATGTGGGGACAGTTAAAATTGCAGCTGAGGAGGAACGAAATGACCGGGAAGGAGTGTATGGTAGCAGCAGGTCAGAGAGGTATTGGGGAGCAAGGTGGTGTAGGGCTTTGAAGGTCAGCAGTAAAATCTTGTAGTTAATCCGGTGGTGCACAGGGAGCCAGTGGAGCTGAGTGAGGATGGGTGTGATGTGGTCCGATGATCTGGTGCGGGTGATGATCCGGGCTGCAGAGTTCTGAATGCATTGGAGGCGATGAAGAAGTTTATTGGAGGTGCAAGTGAGGAGGGCGTTGCAGTAATCGATGCGGGATGTGACCAGAGCGTGGATGAGGACTTTTGTATTGTCTTTGGAGAGGGAGGGGCGGAGTCTGGAGATGTTGCGGAGATGAAAGTATGCAGAGCGTGTGATATTGCTGATGTGGGGGCCAAAGGAAAGTGTACTGTCCGAGACTTTTGACATGGGAGGAGGCGGGTATGGGTGAGCCATCAACTGAAATGGTGAACGGGTGGGTTTTGGAGAGTGTGGACTTTGAGCCAATTAGCATGATTTCTGTTTTATTTCCATTGAGTTTTAGAAGGTTGAGTGACATCCAGTTGCTGATAGCTTGAAGGCAGGTGGTGAGGGCAGTTGGGGGAAGGGAGGTGTTTGGTTTTGTGGAGAGGTAAAGTTGTGTATCATCGGCGTAGCAGTGAAAATTGATTCCAAAATGACGGAGAATATTGCCAAGAGGTTGAATATAGATGATAAAAAGCAGTGGCCCCAGCACCGATCCCTGAGGAACACCATGGGTGACTGTGGCAGTTGTGGATGTGACTTTATTTCCCTGGATGAACTGTTTTCTGTCGTGTAGATAGGACCTGAACCAAAGTAGTGCATTGTTGTTGATGCCGGTGGCAGATAGACGTTCCAGAATAATTGGGTGGGAGATGGTGTCAAAGGCTGCTGTGAGGTCGAGGAGGATCAGGATGGATAAGTGGCCGGTGTCAGCTGCAAGAAGGAGATCATTTGTAATTTTTACCAAGGCTGTTTCAGTGCTGTGATTGTGGCGAAAACCGGACTGAAATGGTTCATAGAGGTTATTGTTTTGAAGGTGGACTTGAAGTTGTGTCGCTACTGTCCTTTCCAGAAGTTTAGTGATGAATGGGAGGTTGGAGATGGGGCGGTAGTTATTTGGATTGTTTGGATCAGAACCTGTTTTTTTTAGAATCGGGGTGACAGAAGCTGTTTTGAGAGATGTAGGGACAGTAGCAGTTGATAGGGAGGAGTTAATTATGGACGTTATGATGGGTGAGATAGAGGGCAGACAGGATTTAACCAGGACAGTAGGGATGGGATCAAGCAAGCAGGAGGAGTTCTTGGACTTGGTGATGAGTTTAGTTATTACTTCGACTGTTGGAAGCTGGAAAGTAGATAGGGTGGAGAGTGGGGAGTCCAGTGTGGAAGTCCAGGGTGGGCTGTTGTGAGCAAAAGCTGAGAAAGAGTTCAATTGGTGATGAATGCTGGTGATTTTGGTACTGAAGAAGTCCAAAAACGTATTACACTGAGCAGTGGAGGTGAGGTGATTCGAGGTTTCAGGAGGCTTAAGTAGTTTGTTGACAGTGGAGAATAAAGTCCAAGTGTTATTTTCACTGTTGTTGATGATGTTGGAGTAGTAGGAGGATTTAGCAGCAGTCAGGGCATTTTTATATGAGAGAAGATGATCTGTATGCATTTGGTGGTGAATAGTTAGTCCAGTTTTCTTTGTAAGTCTCTCCAGACGCCGGCCCACCATTTTCATATGGCGGAGATCAGGAGTGTACCACGGAGATGACCTGCTAAAAGAGACTGTACGGGTTTTCAGAGGAACCAAGGAGTTTAATGAGTGGGATAAACAGTCATTGTAGTGATCAACCAGGTTAGCAATGCAGAGTGGGGGGGAAGTAGGATGAAGAGAGTTACTGATTAGTCTGTTGATTAATGTTTTTCAGATTACGGAAGGATATGGCGCGCTTCAGATTGCGTTTGGGGAGCGGCAGATTAATATCAAAAAGGACAGTTTTATGGTCTGAAATGGGAAGCTCTAGATTTAAGATTGTATGGTGTCACTCCAGAGCAACAGACTAAATCTAAAACATGGCCTTTATTATGGTAGGGTAGGCTAGGACTTTATTCCTTGGAGCGCAGGAGGCTGAGGGGTGACCGTTCAGAGGTGTACAAAATTATGAGTGAAATAGATAGGGTAAATGCACTGTCTTTTTCCAAGAGGAAGGGAATTTAAAAAAAGAGACTATAGGTATAAGGTGAGAGGGGAAAGATTTAATAGGAACCTGAGGGGCAATCTTTTCACAGAGGGTGGTGGACATATGGAACAAGCTGCCAGAGGAAGTTATTGAGGGTGTACAATAACAATATTTATAGGATACTAAACCAAGAGGGACCCGTCCCCTCAGCAGGCGGTTCCAGGGAGGGGAAGCCTTCGGCGTTACTCACTCACACACACACACACTAACCATCCCCCACACACACAAACTAACCCCCCCTTGATATTATATTAATATTATTTATTCGCTATTTTCATCCCATCCCCCGCCCTATCAACTCACGCATAACCCACAACAGCACAGGCACGGCTAGAGAGGGGGGGGGTGAAGAGGGACGGGGGGAGAGATTGAGGGGTGGGTGGGCGCGGTGTCACGGGGAGGGCTGGTTCCCAAACGCAATACTCCACCACTCACCCATAGGTCCCAATATTCACCACTTCCTAGAGGGGGAGAGGGGGGCAGAGAGGGAGGGGGTGAGCAGAGAAGAGGGGGGGGGCAGAGAGGAAGAGGGTAGAGAGGGAGGGGGGGCAGAGAGGGAGTGGGAGCAGAGAGGGAGGGGGAGCATAGAAGGGGGGCAGAGATGGAGGGTCCCCTCCCCCTCTGCCTCCCCCCCCCTCCCTCCACCCCCCTCTCTCCCCCCCTCCCCTCTCTCTTTCTCTGCCTCGGGGAGGGGGTAGAGTGGCAGGCAGAGGGGGTAGAGGCTGCACCTACCCAGGTCGTAAAGCAGAAGCCTCCCCACCAGGCACCGTGCCCGAGCTAGGCTGCAGCTGCCGTGGACCAGAGCGAGGCACAGAGCGATCTGAGGATGGTCAAAATGATTTTCCTCATCCCTATTTCAAATAAACAGCTCATTTATTATCTCAGAAAAACCAACTGCACCAAAATTTAGCTTTGATTTCTATCTATTTGGTGAGCTGAGATTTCAGTGTTAAAGATTTATTTGGATTCATGACATGGAAACGCATTTAAAAAAAGAGACAACAGGCTGGAGTAACTCAGAGCCGAAACATTACCTATCCATGTTCTCCAGAGAAGCTGCCTGACCTGCTGAGTTTTCCAGCACTGCAGTTCCTTGCGTCTACATGGAAAAGCATCAGATGGGAGGTGACTAGTTAATATTCCAAAATCACTTAGCTTAGTTTTTCAGTTTAGAGATACAGCGTGGAAGTAGGCCCTTCAGCGCACTGAGTCCGTGTCGACCAGCGATCCCCGCACACTATCCTACATACTATCCTACACACATTAGGGACAATCTACAATTTTTACCAAGCCAATTAGCATACAAAAATGTATGTTTTTAGAGTGTGGGGGAAAACCGGAGATCCCGGAGAAACCCCATGCAGGTCACGGGGAGAACGTACAAACTCCATACAGACAGCATCCACAGTCCGTATCGAACCCAGGTCACTGGCGAAGTATGGCTGCAATTCTACCGCTGCGCCATCGTACCGCACGCTCTTTTTCTCAACCCCACCACGTGGAGTTCTATGAAAAAACAATTGAGTTTGGCCAGAAGATTTCTATCCATGAAAGGACTGATTTGGGACAAAAATATTCAAAGTACCAGGGAGACACGAGAAACAGCAGATGCTGGGACATTGCGTAAAACACAAACTGCTGATCAGTCTGAAGAAGTGTCCTGACCTGAAACATCACGTGTCCACTTCTCCCTCCATGGATGCTGCCTGTACATTGAATATTCGAAGGACCTTGGATGGATTCTGCACCATTTTAAACCAAACTTGTTAAATACAGTCTTTTATTGTCAATCCGGAATATAGGCACCTGAAGAATGAAACAAAAAGTATTTTTGTCTGATGAAGGGTCTTGACCAGAGACGTCACCTATTCCTTCTCTCCATGGATGCTGCCTCACCTGCTGAGTTTCTCCAGCATTTTTGTCTACCTTTGATTTTTCCAGCATCTGCAGTTCTTTCTTATACAATAAGTATTTTTGAGTCGGATATCAATTTGTTGAACGTAATGTGACAAACCTGGTGACAAACCTCACAACAATAGACGCAAGGTAACATTCTGAAACACTCCAATAGTGTCTATTTAATCTAATTCAATCTAATTTAATTATATTTCTCTCTTAGATTTCTCGGAGTTCTCAGAAGTAATTTTATTTTCTGCATCTTCGCATTACAGTGTGTCAGACTTCAATTATTGTTAAAAAATGAACAATTGTCAAGGCTGATATTATACTACCATGGTCACATTATTTATAATTAAACCTGAATTCCTTTTGTCATGCTTGGCTCACGTATCTCTTACCGCTTGAGGAAATGTCCGGAGAGGTATCAAAAAGATAAACTTAATTACTTTCTTATAGTGTGGACGGTAGCTACATTAGACAATCTGCCCAGCTCCAGCTTGGATGCTTAATGTCGTAGCCAGTGAGTTGTAATAGCACAATGAAGACTTGTGATTCAGCCTGTTTTACATAATGTGGCAATCATCCAGAAATCAGCAGATGAAACAAGTAACAATTAAATCATGGGCAGTAGTGTAATGACTTGTGCATCAGTAAACAGCTCATCTGCTCTTTATGTTGTTGAATACTCAGCACGTCAGACCACATTACCCTTTAAGAACACAGAGCTGCTTGGGTTCCTATTTTTTACCTGCTGTTCCTTGAAAATGCTGACTAATACTGGGGTACAAAGGCTCAGCAAGGATAGCTGTGATTTATATGCACTGATGTTAATTTAGTTTGTGGTGTGCTCTCAGTGCCAGCAAGATTCATATATTACGCAGTTCCAGTTACGATCCAAAACTAAACATGAAAAGCTGGGGGGGGGTGGGATTATCTTTTACCAACTTTATTTTAGTTTTTTACTTTGGAGATACATCGTAGAAACAGGCCCTTCGGCTCGCGATAATCCCGTATACTAGCACCATCCCACACACAGGGGACAATGTACAATTTACAGAAGCCAATTAACCTACAAACCTGCAGGTCTTTGGAATGTGGTAGGAAACCGGAGCTCCTGGAGAAAACCCTCCTGGTCACAGGGAGAACGTGCAAACTCCATACAGACAGCGCCAGCAGTCAGGATCGAACCCGGGTCTCTGGCGCAGTAAGGCAGCAACTCTACCTCTGCACCACTGTGCCGCCCAACTGTCCTTTTAGATTCAGTTTCTCAGGGCAGAAGCTGCAGAAATAGACAATGCAGGGAATGGAGAGATATGGACCATGTGTGGACAGATGAGACTAGTATAACTTGGCATTATGGTTAGTTTGACAGATGTTATGTTCGACATAGACATTGTGAGCAGGAGTGCCTGTTCCTGTGCTGTACATTTCTATGCATGTCCACTGTGTGACCCTGGAACCTCATCTGCAAGAGAATCCTTGGATTGGGAAGATACGTTGAGCTAATATTGCAAGTTGACGTCGTGATGCTCCCCATGGATTTTCCAGGGGATTCAGCATTGTCCACCAGAGAGAAGGAGAACATTCACGGTTGACACCAGGAACTCCAGATGCTGGAATCTTGAGTAATCTTAAGGAAATCAACAGTTCGGACAGCCTTTGTGGAGTGAATGGACAGATGACATTTCAAACTGAGAACTCGGTAGGAGGGTCCCCACCCGAAACGTCGTCTGTCCATTTCTCTCCACAGAAGCTGCCTGACCTGCTGAGTTCACACAGCACTTTGTGTTTTATTCACAGTTTAGCCACAGAGCTAGCCATTTTAAACTGAGCAATCTAAAGGGAGCTAGAAGAAACCTCTGTGGAACAACAGCAAAGTAAAGTCAGTAATGGTGATAACTTGCTTTTATTGTGACAGTACGCACCAGTATAGTGTGCCGGCACCTCTAATGTGGCAGCATGTGTGTTTATTAATGTATAACCAAAGTGAATGAATTAGAACACTTATTTGTCTCGACTTAGAATTCAGTTATTATATTACAAGTTAAAATGTCCCCAGTGTTTGGTAAATTGATGAAAAAAAATGTTGATGAATGTGGCTTAATTTTTAATTGATATGCGTACCGGCACCTTTCTGTCTCCAAAAACAGCGCTGCTTCATAATAGTAAGAACCAATGCTGGGGATGGCAAATGCTTTAACTACAAGAGTATGGATGGGGGTATAACTTTTAACAATGCGTTTGACGAAAGTATGATGGCAGTCATGTGAAATTATTCCGCGTTCCCCTTTAGTCCATTATTAACATCAAGGGTGCCAGGGATTCTGGGGAGGGCAGGAGAATGGCGCTGAGTGGGAAAGATAGATCAGCCATGACTGAGAGGTGGAGTAGACTTGATGGGCTGAATGGCATAATTCTGCTCCTATAACTTATGAACTTATCTTCATTTCATGGGTGAAATATAAAATTTCTCCCAGGCTATACAATACACCAACGGTTCCCATTCGCCTACCCAGGGGGTAAATTTGTTGAGTCTGGATTTGTACATATCTTTTCTCATGGACTGTGTTTGGTTCTGGTATACCGGTATCTGTTCATCACTAATTGTTCATAAACAAGTGAAATAACATTGTTATGTGATATTAAAGTTGCCAGGGGTAAACGGGATGAAAAAGGTTGGGAACCCCTGCAATACACCATCATTGTATTTTAAAGATAGGTTGTATCTGTTCAGAATAATTGAACTATTTATCACTAAGGTATAGGACACAACCTGAGAAGATGAATTCCTTTCAAAAAGCATATTTTACGATACTGAATATTATTAGTCTCAGTAGAATATTTCATATGCTGGTATACTAAATAAACAAGGTGACAACTTGGACTAATATTCACTTTCATAACCTCCCAAAGCTGCAACAAATCAAAGACAATATGCGGTGGTATTTAAACTGCATTGATCAATTGTATTTGCCTGCTCGTACATTCGAACAGCAAGACTGCCTCTCAAGTTATTTAGCTTTCCTGTCAGAAAATATGTAATTCAGGCTGAATCTCAATGAACCTAACAATCAAATAGTCACATCAAAATCATTAACATTTCAAAATTCAATTGGAAAGGACATTTTATTAGTATTTAATGGCCAATCAATTCCACTAACTAACTTTACAATCATTTCACAAATGGGGGGTTTGCAACAGATATGCTCCTTCAAACCAAACATTGTGAGCATTAAGAAAACAGAATATCACATTGCTGTTATTGGTCACAGTTTCAAGATGTGGCTATTTCCACTAAAGGGCAGTTGTCTAATTGAAATGGTATCCAAGAAGGCTGTTTCTGATGCAAAGGAGAAACCTTGTCATTGGAGGTTTGTTTAGCACAACAATGACCATGCAAGGCAGTTTGAGGCAGAAGACATTTTATCCTTATTAAAGAGACAAAGATGGACAACTCTTTAAAGAAATGTGTAGGAAGGAACTGCAAATGCTGGTTTAAACTGAAGATAGACACCCATTCCTCCTCTCCAGAGACGCTGCCATTCCCGCTGAGTTACTCCAGCTTTTTGTGTCTGACTTATTTTGCTGGGCGTCTGGGCATTGGTGACATGAAAATGGGTTTGTAATATTTATGCTCGCACTCCACTTCCTGCCATCAGGCCAATCAAATTATCAGTGAAGGAAGCAAAGTGCTGGAATAACTCAGTGGGTCCGGCAGCATCTCTGAGGAACATAGATAGGTGACGTTTGGGCCAAGACCCACCTTCTTCAGACTGATTGTAGGGGGAGGGGAGGGGGGGGGGGGAAGAAAGCTGGAAAAGGAGAGGGAAAGGACAAAGTGTGGCAGGTAATAGATCGACATAGGTTAGGGGGGGTTTTTGATTGGCAAATGGTTGAAACAAAGGACAGAGATAAGAACAAAAAGTGTGAGACAATTTCAGTTCAGTTTAGTTTATTGTCTCATGCACCAGGGTATAGTTGCGTGCAAACCAGTCAGCGGAAAGACAATACATGATTACAATTGAGCCATTTACAGTGTATAGATATATGATAAGGGAATAACGTTTAGTACAAGGTAAAGCCAGCAAGGTCCGACCAAAGATAGTCCGAGAGTCACCAATTAGGTAGACAGTACGTCCGCAATAACCTACCTGAACTCCCGGTGGCTCAGCACTTCAACTCCCCCTCCCATTCCCAATCCGACCTCTCTGTCCTGGGTCTCCTCCATTGCCAGTGAGCAACAGCGGAAATTGGAGGAACAGCACCTCATATTCCGTCTGGGGACCTTGCGTCCGTATGGCATTAACATTGAATTCTCCCAATTTTGCTAGCCCTTGCTGTCTCCTCCCCTTCTTTAACCCTCTAGCTGTCTCCTCCCACCCTCCCATCCGCCCGCCCTCGGGCTCCTCCTCCTCCTCCTCCCCTTTTCCTTCTTTCTCCCCCCCCCCCCACCCCCCATCAGTCTGAAGAAGGGTTTCGGCCCAAAACGTCGCATATTTCCTTCGCTCCATAGATGCTGCTGCACCCGCTGAGTTTCCCCAGCAATTTTGTGTACCTTCAGGACTGCTGTCTGGTTGTGTTGGGATGATTCAGTTGCCTGATAACAGCTGGGAAGAAACTGTTCCTGAGTCTGGAAGTGTGCGTTTTCACACTTTTATGCATTTGGCCTGATGGGAGAAGGGAGATGAGGGAGAAGCCAGGGTGCGACTCATCCTTGATTATGCTGCTGGCCTTGCCGAGGCAGTGTGGAGCATTGCACATCGTAAAGCCACAGGAAGGAGTCTGGGGCTTGCTTCAAAATGGCAATGCTCATAACACCTAGAGGGCGCTCTGGACTTTGAAAATGGCACCAAAACATGGCGCCTCTTGCACGCAGGATGAGTAGACTATTTCTGTACACTTGCTAATTTGGGATGTGCTTGGGCATGGCAATATTCTACTGGACTGTTCGTAAGGAAAGAATTTCACTGTGCATTTGCACTTCGCACATGTGACAATAAAAGCACCATTGAACTTTGCTACAACCAGTGGGAAGAAGGTACAGGAGTCTAATAACCATGGCCACCAGGTTCTTTCCAGCAACCTGCAGGCCCTTGAAGATATACAACAATAACCTCAGCAATTATGTTCTACTATGGACTGTGTCGTCTTTGGTTGCACTATAACCTTTGGTTTTGAACTAATATGGTAATCAGATATTATGGTTATTAGTTTATTGTATTATTGATTATTATATATTCATCCGAGTGTTATCACATTTACGAGCTTGTTCTGCTGCAGCAAGTAAGAGTTCCATTGTTCTGTTGTCGGTACATATCACAATTTAACACTCTTGTCTGTTATTATTCCTAGTTGTGCAATATTTCAAGATTGCAATGCCCTGAAATCTCTTCCACTTAAATATCTGGGACGAATAAGATTAGGCTTTATTTCGGACAGTGCCTGGACAGGGAGACCAACAGTAAAGAGACACGTTGGACATGGAGAAAATGTTCTCTGTAAATTGTTTAAACAAACAAAATAATTGTCTTGTAGAAACTAGCAGTTTGAGTCCATCCCATGCAATGGGGTGTGTTCGTTACACAACTTAGAAATGGTGTGGAAACATCATACATTGCAAAGACGTAGAGACACGGAACAGTAGATGCTGGTTAATACACAAAGAGGACACAAAGTGCTGGGGTAACTCAGTGGGTCAGGCAGCATCTCTGGACAATAGACAATAGACAATGGACAATAGGTGCAGGAGTCTGCCCTTCGAGCCGACTCCTTCACTGTGATCATGGCTGATCATCCACATTCAGCACCCCGTTCCTGCCTTCTCACCATATCCCCTGACCCCGCTATCTTTAAGAGCTCTTGAAAGCATCCAGAGAATTGTCCTCCACTGCCTTCTGAGGCAGAGAATTCCACAGATTCACAGGTCTCTGGGTGAAACATTTTTTCCTCATCTCGGTTCTAAATGACCTACCCCTTATTCTTAAACTGTGGCCCCAGGTTCTGGACTCCCCCAAAATCGGGAACAAGTTTTCTGCCTCTAGCATGTCCAATCCCTTAATAATCTTATATGTTTCAATAAGATACCCTCTCATCCTTCTAAATTCCAGAGTACACAAGCCCAGTCACTCCATTCTATTAACATATGACAGTCCCACCATCCCAGGAATTAACCTTGTGAACCTACGCTGCACTCCCTCAATAGCAAGAATGTCCTTCCTCAAATTTGGAGACCAAAACTGCACGGATAGGTGACGTTTGGGGTTGGGACCCCTCTTCCTTAAGAGCAGAAGGGGTGAGATTGCATTGGGTGAGGATAGTGATGAAATCAAGATGCTTGATGTCACGCCGGCAATAGGAAATAAAGAGAGGGTAGATGACTGGTGGGGGGAGGGTGGTGTGAGGGTTGTCGAAGAGGAGGAGGAATGGAGACGGGAGAAGTGGTCATCACTGGGAGGGAAGGACTCATTCCCATAGAAAAAGCCAGGAGGTGGAAGCAAGGATAGAAGAGCTCTACATCATGGTTTGCCCGGAACTCGTTGAGGGGGTTGCAATGATGTTAGACATAACCTTTAACTGCCTAATTGCTTCATGCCTTGGCAAAGATTTCTTTGTAATAATTCCACTACTGCAGAATTATTGTGCTGTAGCAGCCAGTAAACCTGTTACTTTAACAATGCAGCTAGTTATTCTAACCAATAACAACTGAACAATTATCCTGTTGGCAGATTACGGTCTGAATAAAATAAATACAGTGAACTTAGATTTCAAATTTATTATTGCCAAGCATCTTCCAAAAAAGAACTCTATGCTGAGTTAATGTACTGCCCCATTCTGTTCCCTTTCTTTTCATTTAATATTAATTTAAATATTCGAATGTTGCAATTGCATTTGAACGAGCTTGGATATTGGCAGAGCTGTTCTGGGCATTTAATGTTTATTTTGTGGTTTTTGAAACGAACAACAATCTCGGTGACGTTAAGATCTTTTGTGATATTTGATTCCACTTTATCCCACAGGAAGCAGTGACAATATCTCGAGGCAAAAACACTGCGGAGTGACGTGCTTCTCATAATGAGTTCCCCATCAGTGTGGGCTGCATGTTGCTGCCTGTGCAGCCAATGTATTTGTTTAACCGACAGCCCAGCCATGGAGGATGCAAATTTCAATATATTTGATACACAGCACGCAGCAACGCAATTGCTGACATCTATTCACGCAGTTATCTGGGGATACACAAATGACTTGCAGAAAGACAGGCATGTCACCGATTGAGGCAATTTCTATCAGTCCTCCCAAAGCAGTTAAAGGTCACGGTGACCCAAATATCCAGCATTTTGTTGACGGCACAGCGACTACTTTTAATGTTTTCAACACTGGAGCTGATATTTAACTCTTTGTCTAGCTTGATGTCCCTTACACACATTACACATTTTGCAGAGAATCTGCAAACTTAATGGCCCTTTGAATTTCTATTGTAGAGTATTATATAATAGGAAATATTTGTTATGCAATGATAATACTGTCAACATGATTTGTAAAACTCCAGAATAAAGGTAGTCAGGTTGGATTTCTATAATCAAATGTTTGTGTGGGCAATTCTTGATTTATGTGACTACTTTCTGTCGAAGCTCAATACCTTTATACTAATTGTAATATCGTGCAGGGGACAATAGGAGGCAGATTGATGTCTTTGTTATAGATTTTAAACACTTTTGAGAACTTACAATGAAAAAAAAAGGTACTTGCTGCAATGTCACCTACTTCAGATGGAGCATCTTGCTTGGCATTGACGTAGTGCCAAAGAGCCTGTTTCTGCGCTGTATGCTCCGTAGTGCCGAAATGTTGCCTATTTCCTTCGCTCCATAGATGCTGCTGCACCCGCTGAGTTTCTCCAGCATTTTTGTGTACCTTTGATTTAAAGTATGCTGCTGTGTTCAATGAGCAATTACAATGCTCAAGGTTCTTGACATTCAATGGGTTACCTCTTGAAGAGGCATTGTAATGTAGATTCCACAGCACTCGACCAACACGCAGCAAGGTCCTGGAATCAGAAATCTGACAATAACGAGAAAATCTGCTTCAGGAACTGACAATTATAACAATTAAACACACTTGACCCTTACTGACTGCACTGATCGTGGATGATCAGCCATGATCACAGTGAATGGCGGTGCTGGCCCGAAGGGCCAAATGGCCTAATCCTGCACCTATACGTCCGTGAATTAGAAAGATATTATTTATCATAGACAAACTGTATTAGGATTGTGAATTGAATGTGGCATGGTTAGTAATGCAATTGTATCCTTACCAAAAGAAAAATAGGGTGGCACGGTGGCACGGCGGTAGAATTGTTGCCTGACAGCGTTTGCAACGCCGGAGACCCAGGTTCAATCCGGCCTACGCGTACTGTTTGTACGGAGTTTGTACGTTCTCCCCGTAACCTGCGTGGGTTTTCCCCAGGTCCTCGGGTTTCCTCCGGCACTCCAAAGACGTGCATGTTTGTAGGTTACTTGGCTTGTTATGATTGTAAATTGTCCCTAGTGTGTGTAGGGTAGTGTAAGTGTGCGGGGATCGCTGGTCGGCGTGGACGCGGTGCGCCGTTGGGCCTGTTTCCATGCCGTATCACAAACCTAATCGAAACTGAATAAAAGGCTTTTCACTGCACCTCGGTGCATGTGACAATAAACTAAACTAAACTAAACTAAAGTCCACAAACTAGGTGGAAAAGGAACACGTGACCTTTCCGTGGTATATTTAAAGAACACCAGTGACCTACATGTACAAATCAATGTTTACCTGTCCTGTTAGAATTCTGGGCTATGATTAACCAGTACGTTGAATGGAAAAAAAAAAGTTTATTTTTATCTAGGACACCTATTAAAATCCTTTCCCAAGTGCATGTACGTTGTTCCTGCTATTAAAAAGGCAACAATAAACACACTGGGGACTCAGTTGAAACCTGAGCTGCTCAGGCGAGGAAACTCTCCACCTGAAATACTAGAAGGAATAGCATTAATAGGAAGGGTGGATCGGCATAGATAGGGTAGACAAACCAAACCTTTTTCCCAGGGTGGAAATGTCAAACACTAGAGGGCATAGTTTTAAGGTCAGAGGGGGCGAAAGTTTAAAGAAGACGTGTGGGGCAAGGTGTTTATATAGAATTTATTTTGGTTTATTGTCATATGTACCGAGGTACAATGAAAATGATTTTATGTTGCGTGCTATCCAGTCAGCGGAAAGATTATACATGATGGCAATCAAGCCATCCACAGTTTACAGATACAGGGTAAAGGGAATAATGTTTAGTGCAAGGTAAAGTCCAATAAAAGACTTGTAGGAAAGAACTGCAATCGAAGGTAGACACAAAATGCTGGAGTAACTCCGCGGGACGGGCAGCATCTCTGGAGAGAAAGAATGGGTGACGTTTCGGGTCGAGGCCCTTCTTCAGATCTTCAATAAAAGATTGTCCAATGGTCTCCACTGAGGTAGATGGTAGCTCAGGACTGCTCTCTAATTGGTGATAGAATGGTTTAGTTGTCTGATAGCAGCTGAGAATGAACTGTCCCAGAGTCTGGAGGTGTGCATTTTCACACTATCTGGAACACTTTGCCAGGGATGGTGCTGGAGGCAGATACAACAGGGGTATTTAAGAGTGTTTTAAATAGGCACATTGATATGAAGGGAATGGAGTGATATGGATCACGTGCAGGCAGAGGAGATGAATTTAATGCAACATCATGTTCGGCACAGACATTGTGGGCCGAAGGGCCTGTTTCTTTGCTGTAGCTTTCTATGTTCTATGTTGATCCTTTGTCGGTGCCCAGTATGATGAATTTAGGTGGGACAATCCAGCAGTTTAATAATTAGTCTTCGTTGTTGCTGATCTTACATTTCAAACTCATTAATTAACTTCATTGAAATTCCTAAAGCTGCTGAGTGGGATTTATACTCTTGACTTTGCTTCATTATATTTCTGGAATACTGGTTCAGGATATAACTACCAATACCTCCACACTCTAGATTGGACCTGGGGTTGGAGTGGGAGGCTGGGAATTGAAAGAAGTGAAAGAGCACAAAACTTATGTTGTTAATATTTCATATTCAATATTTCACAAAGCTGATGAATTCATCATTTGGCAAAACCTTTAACCAGACTAAAGCTTCAGACTAGCGGCACAGGATCTTTTTCCCAGGACAATGGAAACAAGAACTAGAGGACACAGCTTTGAGGTGAGAGGGGTAAGATTCAACAGGAACCTGAGGGGCAACCTTTTCACATAGAGTGAAATGTGGGTAAATGGAACGAGCTGCCAGCGGAGGTAGTTGAGGCACATACAATAATGTTATTTGAAAGACTATTTGGACAGGTACATGGATAGGAAATGTTCGGGTAATGCAGCAGCAACTGACCAGTGGAAAGCGTACGATCAGGTTGTATTACAGTTTGGTTTGACAGCATGTGTAAAGGGCCTGTCCCACTTTCCCGAGTTATTCACGAATTCTCACGAGTTTTCAAACTCGCAGAATGTTCGTAACGAGTTCGTAGGAGGCCGTAGGAGTCCGTGGATATATCGTAGCGGCTCGTTATGCCAGCCGTAGGTACACGGGGCTATTTTTGTACTCGTGGACATTTTTTGTCATGCTGGAAAAAACGTCCCGACTTACCTGATGCCCTGAGTACGTACGGCTGGCATAGCGAGCCGCTACGATATATCCACGGACTTCTACGGCCTCCTACAGACTAGTTACGAACATTCTGCAAGTTTGAATCAAGGGGAAAACTCGGGAGAATTTGTGAATAACTCAGGAAAGTGGGACAGGCCCTTTAAAAGGAACTGCAGATGCTGGTTTAAACCGAAGATAGACACAAAAAACTGGAGTAACTCAGCGGGACAGGCAGCATCTCTGGAGAGAAGGAATGGGTGACGATTCGGGTCGAGAACCTTGAAGGGTCTTGAGATCTTGAGGACTTGAGGGGTTGTATATAAATGCAATCTACACAGTGACTCAGGCTTATGGTGGTGGTGAATCAGTGGAATTCTTTGCCACAGAAGGCTGTGGAGGCCAAGTCAATGGATATTTTTAAGGCAGAGATTAAATATTCTTGATTAGTACGAGTGTCAGGGGTTGTGGGGAGGAGGCAGGAGAACAGGTTTGAGAGAGAAGGATAGATCAGCCATGATTGAATGGCAGAGTAAACTTAATGGGCCGAATGGCCTAATTCTGCTCCTAAAACAAGACCTTATGAACCTAGCACACTGACTAGTGTGACTTAAGCCAAACCATCTTCTACTGTTTCATCAATAGCCTGCACTTGCCTAAATATTTAAAGTTATTTAATTTTGAGAACATTCATTGTTGGTAAGATATGAAACCGGCTACTATTCATGGGGAAGCAGAAGTGAAAGTCAAAAAGCTGCACATAATAGATTTCTAAATGTCCGATACAGTGTGTCCAAAATTGCAAATGGGCCAAATGAAATAATGGAAACTGCCAAAGTCTGTCATTTGGATATTTGTGTGAATTGTGTGAATTAATTTATCTTTGTGGATAGATAGTAAAAGTAATAGTAATTTCTATGTAACTATGACAGCCTGAATATGAGGCAGAGGTTGGATCAGAAACTGTTAGCTTTACTTTCACTGCGGTGACTGTCAGTTATCTTCTCTGATCATTTCGGGGCAGAGGTGGAATGAGAAAGAAAATCCGGTCACAGTGAGATATCTTACAATACGATACGATTCGATATTATACGATACTATATGATACGCTAGAACTTTATTTATCCCAGGAGGGAAATTGATCTGCCAACAGTCATAAAAAATGCTAAATACATGAAACATGAAATTAAAGTGATGAGAGGAAAGGCTTGGGCAATGTGCAAAGATTGGGGAGGGGCGGTGTGGACAGGGGGGGGGAGGGGCGGTGTGGACCGGGGGGGGGGGAGGGGAGTCAGTCAGTCTCAGTCTACACCACGACAGAGGGGGGAGCAGTTGAGCAGATTGATAGCCACAGAGAAGAAGGATCTCCTGTGGCGTTCGGTCCTGCATCTTGGTGGAACCAGTCTGTTGCTGAAAGATACTCCTCAGGTTGACTAGTGTGTCATGGAGGGGGTGAGCTGTATTGTCCAGGATGCTCCACATTTTGAGGACCATCCTCCACTCCAAGACCACCTCCCATGAATCCAACTCTGCCCCCAGGATGGAGCCAACTTTCCTGATGAGTTCCTTCTGAAATGGATTATGTAGGGACTAATATTCTCCAGTTTGTAGAGAATTGGAGCAGGAGATGAATAAAAAAAACAATCTATTTTCTTTCCTTATACGATATTTGAAAGCAATTGATCTCAATCAGATTTACACATGCCCTTAAGTTGTGGTGCCATTTGTTTAGCATGTTCATTTGAAATTCCACTTGCCATAGAGACATTAAATTAAATAGGTTAGTGCTTCAACTAAAATAAAATAAGTTGATTCAAATCAATGTTTCAACATTCTTTCTCATACTGAGAGTCAGGGGACGCAGGGTCCAGCCTAATCTAGTTAGCAGGGGTAAAGTGGACTGAAGGGTTAGTTTCTGTGCTGGACATCTCTGTTAGTCCATGACTCTTTGAGTCTTTTAACTATCTTCCATCAATCCAGATTCTCCCGCTAGTGGAACGGCTGTTATTGTAAGTAGAATTCACTAGCACTCCAGCAGTATCCATTTAACATACGAGATTGAGGCTTTCAAGAAAAAGTCGTTGAAGATAAAATGAATGACACATCAACAGCTGAAAGGTCAATTGTTTTTTGGGCTGTTCTGCTCCGTTATATCCTACCAAGAGTAAATGATGCCTTTCTTTCAGTGCCTGGTGATTTTATTTCTAGATATACGTGCTTCATCTCTCTGCCTTAGTGGTTTGACAGTTGTTTTTCTGCATGCACAATTTAGATAACACATCAATGTCCTTCAAGAATTGGTTACTGTGAGGCTTCAGAGTGGTGCATCTACATACACACAGGGAAAGAGCGTTGCAAGGCAGCCTGCACCAGCATATTCAAGCAGGCCTGGTCACAGCTGACTATCGGTGATAAAGGTCAGGCAGAGGAAATACGGTCGAAGCTACGCAGGGGGTAGGCCTTTGCTGTAAAGGCAGTTATTCTAACTGCCGCTGTGGAACGAAGGTCAAAGCCTTTCAGATATTTGGCTCTCCTTTAGCTGCAGGCTTGTTTTGCTTCCAGAACAATCATGAGAGAAATAGATCAGGCAGATGAACAGTCTCTAGTCCGGAGTGGGGGAATCGAGAACCAGAGGGCATAGGTTTAAGGTGAAGGGGAAAACATTTTATAGGAATCCGAGTGGTATCTTTTTCACACAGAGGATGGTGGGTGTATAGGATGAGCTGCCGGAGGAGGCAGTTGAGGTAGGGATGATTGCAATGTTTTAGAAGCAATTAGACGAGTACATGGATAGGACAGGTTTAGAGGGATATGGGCCAAATGCAGGCAGGTGGGACTAGTGTAGATGGGACATGTGGGCAGGTTGGGCCAAAGGGCTTGTTTCCACACTGCATGACTAAAAAAATATATCAACAGGTAGCACAATGGCACAGCGGTCGAGATGCTGCCTTACAACGCCAGGGACTGGGGTTCGATCCTGACGCTGTCTGTTTGGAGTTTGTACGTTCTCTCTGTCTCTGGGTGCTCCAATTTCCTCCCACATTCCAGAGACAAACAGGTTTGTGGGTTAAATTGTCTCCTGTAAATTACCCCTAGTGTGTAGGAAATGAAATTGGGATAACATAGAAAAGTGTACGGGTGATCATACGGGGGGGGGGGGGGGGGGGGGGGGGGGGGGCAAAGGGCCTGTTTCCACACTCTATCTCTAAAGTAAACTAAACTAAACTAGACAACTCACCCTCTTGACCCATATCTAGCACAATGGTTCACGCTGTTACCTTACGGCTCCGGATATCTAGGTTGGATTTTGGCCTGAATGGAGTTTGCACGTTCTATCTGTGACTCAGTAGTTATAATTTCCTCATTCGTGCCAAAGATGTGTGGATTTACAGGTTAATTGACCATTGTTATCCTTACAAACAAGTGATGTGCTTACTACAGAGGGAATATCATAGAGTCACTCTGCTAAACAGCACAGAAACAGGTCCTTCAGTTCAACATGTCCACGATGACCAAGTAGACATTATGGATTAGTCCCATTTGCCAGCATTGGACCCATAGCCCTCTTAAACTTTTCCCATCCTTATATCCGTCCAAATATCTTTTAAAAGTCAGTATTGTATCCACTTCTACAACTTCCTCTGGCAGCTCATTCCAGATACAGACTACCCTCTGCGTGAAAAGTTGCCCCTGAGGTCCCTCTTAAATCTCGCCCCTCTCTCCTTAAGCCTGTGTCCTCTCATTTTAGAATCCTCTACTTTGGGAAAAAGATTGTCAGCATTTACTTTAACCTTGCCCCTCATGATAATGTAATTTATGATCTTAGGATTTGCCAGACTGTTCTCGTGATAACAGATCAGTTGGATATGGAGCGAGTGAGTTGACTGGAAGAGTGAGAGGTGATCACATTGAACTTTACAAAATTCTTACAAGATGGATGCAGGGAGAATGTTTCCTTGGCTGAGGAGTGTGGAATCGGAGCTCAATGTTTGTGGGTGAGGGGAAGGCTGTTTAGTACTGAGGTACCTGCCACTACCACATCCTCTGGCAGCTTTTTCCATGTACCCGCCACCCTTTGTGTGAAAAACATTTAGTTTAGTTCACTTTAGTTTAGTTTAGAGATACAGCGCGGAAACAGGCCTTTCGGCCCACCGAGTCTGCGCAGACCGATCCCTGCACGCAAACACTATCCTACACACCTCACGACAATTTATAATTTTACCACAGCCAATCAACCTACAAACTTGTACCTCTTTGGAGTGTGGGAGGAAACCGGAGCACCCGGAGAAAACCCACGCAGGTCACCGGGAGAATTTACAAACTCCGCACAGACAAAACCCGTGGTCAGGATCGAACCCGAGTCTCCGGCTCTATAAAGCCCCTGCCCCACTTAGGAAACCTGAACGGAAACCACTGGAGACTTTGCGCCCCGCCCAAGGTTTCCGTGCGGTTCCCGGAGGTTGCAGGTGGTTGCCGGAGGTTGCAGGTAGTGGAAGCAGGTAGGGAGACTGACAAAAACCTCCGGGAACCTCCGGGAACCGCACGGAAACCTTGGGTGGGGCACAAAGTCTCCAGAGGTTTCCGTTCGGGTTTCCTAAGTGGGTCAGGGGCATAAGGCAGCGACTCTACCGCCGTGGCAACGTGCCGCCCTATTTCTTGAGTGGAACGTGAACCTTGTCCTCTGAGTCAGAGGTGACAGAGCAGGTCTGACTGTGTGCTGTTAACATTTAAACCCGTGACACATCCAAATGTTAAAAAGCAGAGTGTGGCTCCAATGCAAATCATATAGTTAGCGAGCAAGGTTGTAATGGGGAGCTTGGCGTTAGAGGCTGTGTGACACCTCTGTGTTAACTCCACAATTTCCCTTCAACCGAGAGTGTGATCCTGTGGTCTCACGTTATGAGAGGAGGACTGCAGAAACATGATTGCCCATGAATATAAGCTATTGCCTACACAAACCGCAACTGAACTTTAAAAAAAACCCCTCCAGATAATAACATTTGTTTTTGATAAAGATCTCACGTGAGAACGGACATAAGATGGGGGCAGACTTGAAAACGTGCAGGTGTTTGGCAAAAGAACAAAGTTGTGGTCACCTAGCCTTGACTACGAAGAATCATCTGTTTTGGTCACCAGCCCTTTGAGACCAGATGACATTTAATAGTTTGAAAGGTGAGTGTTTCTCCACAGTGTTACGTAACACATTGAGTGGGAGATGTGCTGAGTCAGTGAGTTGGCCTTCCTGAGAAGCCCGAGCCTCTTGTGGGTGGCCTGATTGCAGAGAGGCTTGAACGAGTGAGGCCCTTTTATGTGATGGAGGCACAAACTGTGAACACCTTCCACCCTCCCCCACAACCCCACAAGGGCCTGAGTGTGCGTGCAGGCCAGCCTGTTTGCTCAGAGGAAGCAACTAACCTTAAAGCACAAAAACTGAACGTTACACATTCTGGTGCATTAAGATGTACACGTTTGTAGGCTAGTTGGTTTGGTGAAAATTGTAAATTTCCCCCAGTGTTAGTAGGATAGTGTTAGTGTGTGGGCAGTGGCGGACTGGGTCTAAAAATATTGGTTGCCAGGAGACAAAGGGGGTCCACCCACAACTACAATGCTATCATTTAACAGGGGCCCACTTGCCATCACTTGCTATCACTTCATCAGGGGTCCACTTGCCATCGGGCAAGCTGACACCCTGGCCAGTCCGCCGCTGTGTGTGGGGATCGCTGGTCAGCCTGGACTCGGTGGACCAAAGAGCTTGTTTCCGCAAACTAAACTAAACTAAACTAAACTAAACTAAACTACACATAGTCGTCATGGTGGGTAATTGCTGCGCTGTGAAATATTTTCAAAATTGGCAAAACAAGGTTTACACTGGGAAAGTGAGCGTTAGATTGTGAGTCCCCACAGGTGCACTTCCAGTTCATCGCAGCTGCCATCACGTCGCTGTGTAATAGTCCAAAGAAGGTGTCAGCACTTAAAGGTGCTCTCACCATGACATTTACAGAGCAACAGCACATGTTGTGGCTGCCATGGGGGGGGCAGCGTGACGGGAGGGGAGAACGGAGAGAGAACCAAATCGCCCTGATCTTGAGGTGTTGGTGAAGGAAGCATGTATTACAAAGGAACAAACTCAGTGGGTCAGGCAGCATCTCTGGAGAACATGGATGGGTGACGTTTCAGTTCAGGGCCCTACATCAGACCCCAAACATCACCTATCGATGTTCTCCAGAGATGCTGCCTGACCCGTTAAGTTACTCCAGCACATTGTGTCTTCTTTAATAAACCAGCATCTGCAGCTCCTTGTTTCTACAGTCATTTAGTGAAGCTCGGGTGTCCAATTTATATTGGGACGAATTGAGCCAGGTTTTACATAATTACTGATATCATAAGGTGCACATCTGATGCTGGGAAAATGTTGGACACAGTGGCACTCAGTTTGAGCAGAAATGCCCCGTCCCAATGTGGTATTTCAATGATGTCGCAGGATATGATCACAAACCCAATTTCCTCTGAGTTACAACAATATATAGCAGTATGTTCTGCCCTTTGCAATCTACTTTCTAGTCATTCAGTCTAGCTCCTTTCTCCCTCAGAGCTCTTTATCTTAAAGAATGTTTTGATAATTAGATCTTGATGAAAACCATCCTATCACTGACTAGAGAGCAGTCCTGACCTATCATCTACCTCTTTGGAGACCGTCAGACTATCTTTAATTGGATGTTACTGGACTTTATCTTGCACTAAAGGTTACTTCCTTCATCCTGTATCCTACACTGTGAACGGTTTGAATGCAAACATATAGTCTTTTCGCTGACTGAATAACACGCAACAAAAAAGCTTTTCATTGTATCTCAGCACACATAACAATAAAAAAACTAAACTAAACTAAAGTACAATAAATATCATAGAGGTGTTTAGATGGATACGGGACTAGCTTATATGGGACGTCTCGGTGAGCATGAATGAGTTGAGCCGAACGGTCTGTTTCCATTCTGTATGGCTCTCTGATACATTAAACAGTGAGAATGTCATGAGCTGAAATTGGAGATCCCACAGTTATCATACAAGGTCACACAGTTATCATCTATGGTCTTGCCAGGTCAAGTCAAGTCAACAATTAGTAAGTCGAGGAGGCATCAGGAGCGTTCCCCTGCCATAATGATGCTGGAGCTTTGGGCAAGAGTGCAAAAGACAAGTAACTGCAAACATCTGAAGCCATGTGTGCTGGGGGGATGATCCAACAAGTTGCCCTCTATCTATCATTTTTGTAATTGAATAGTGTTGCAGGCTTGGAAGTGAGTTTAATAGCGGATTGTCACTTAAAATGCTGCTGGCAATCATTAAAGAGGATGCATGGTATTTTGGAAGCTATCTCTTCATACAGCCTCCTTTCCTAACAGCAACCCGCTCAACTGAAGCAAACACATTGCTTCAGTCAAATGCCAGCACTGCTTAAAGGGTCACACACCATTTCCCATTCAATATTGCTCGAACAGTAAAGAGAGATCCTAAGAAATAAACACAGAAAATATACATTATGTGTGCTGACTGTACGGAGTTTGTCGTTCTCCTTGTGACCACATGCGTTTTCTCCGGGTGCTCCGGTTTCCTCCCACATTCCAAAGATGTGCAGGTTTGTAGATTAATTATCTTCTGTAAATTGTCTCTAGTGTGTAGGATAGAACTAGTGTACTAGGATCAGCGTGGACTCGGTGGGCCGAAAGATCTGTTTCCACGCTGTATCTCTAAATCTTTAAATCTACATCTCAAAAACTTTGGGACCCTTTTCAACATTTTATTCCAAATGCACCGGAAAAATATCTAAACATATTTTCAGTTAAAAACTTCACAAAATAAATTTGCTTAAAACTATTAACAATACCCCAGCAATGCAGCATATTTGAGGCGTCTGCTGAATTCTTAGAGCAGTGAGTTCATGTGGGAAGATTACAGTGTTATCTTAGTGAGATTTATCCTTTGTGACATTCCTGCTGGCGTAATAATTCTTTGTCTTCATCGTTGGTGAATCCAAAGTTACTTTTTGGTGGTGTGCTGTAGCTTTAAGCCATTCCCTCTTTAAATAGCTTTCATGAATCTGCTTATGTTTTCGCTTAGCTATGCAATGAAGAGCAGAGCCATACAAAGCACAAGGTCAAACGTTTAAATCCAGCCTGTGCTTGAGTTTAGCACAATCAATATCAATAAATGACTGTAGTTAAATGTTGGGAGAGAGTGCTGCCATTGATCTCACTACCCCTGGGGTAGAGAGTGAGGAAAAACTAGCCAGCATTCCAAGTACAGATTGTTATCTGTGTAGCACACCTTCTAAGTGCAGGTGTGAAGATGTCCGTTCAGGACAGGTCAAAGATCACACACATATAATGATCGCCCAAGAAGGGACAACCCTAACATCTTCCAACTGCAGGTGGCAGATCCAAGAAAAAAAAAAATCAGCGCTCACTTGAACAAAGAAAGAAGAACAAGGAGCAGGGTTGCAAGGAACTGCAGATGCTAGGATCTTGAACAAGGAGCAGGGTTGCAAGGAACTGCAGATGCTGGGATCTTGAACGTTTGGGTCACTCGGCCGGGTGAGCAAGTGGATCGAGCGCAGCCTGCGGCAGCTGCATGGAGTGGCGGTGGAAGGAACCGACAGCATCGTGTTGGGCTAGGCCGACCCCTACTTCATCTATCCAGTGCCACAAGGACACTAGGCCTCAATGTGAGAAGAGAAGAAATTGCACGTCCCCTTGGGCAAAGATTGGCCTTTTCAGTGACTTGTAAGTTGCAGGTTTACACCGAAACGTGACGACTCTGCGTGCTGTTCCAGAAGAGGATCTATTGTATCCGTGTGCAGTACAATGTGACTGGATAACCTGCACAACATGCATTCCATTGCATCTCCCTGCGCATGACAATAAATAAATTAGACTAAACCAGAGTCATAGAGTCGTAGAATCCTACAGCACAGAAACAGACCCTTTAGCCCAACTTGTCCATGCCCGCCAAGAAGTTACAGGATCCGGGGATACGTCCGTGCCTGGGTGCGGATAGAAAGGGAATACGCCCTGTCTACGGGCACCCTGAGGGAGTTCCACGACCGCTGGGCACCGATGGGGGTTGAATGTATCCTGGACAAGGATTGCAATATAGTTGTTTAGCAGTTGCTTAGCATATTTGTTCGTCTTGTATTATGGTGGTGTTTTGTTTTATTGTATTGTAAATTGATTTAAAATAAAAAAAAAAGAAGTTACAGGACGGCACGGTGGCACAGTGTTAGAGTTGCTGCCATATAGCACCAGAACCCCGGGTTTAATTCTGACTAGCCATGCTGTCTGTACAGAGTTTGCATGTTCTCCCTGAGAGCAGGTGGGTTTTCTCCAGGTGCTTCGGTTTCCTCCCACATTCAAAAGAAGTGCAGGTTTGTAGGTTAATTGACTTTGTTAAATTTGTAGATTGTCCCTAGTGTGTAGGATAGTGTTAGTGTACGGGGTGGGCAGGAGGCCCTGTTTCCACGCTGTATCTCTAAAGTATCTCTAAAGTAAAGAAAGAGCTGATTCACGATAACGCCCAACCCAGGCGACTCTACGTGTGTTGGTCACAGAAGTGGATCTGCAATCATACGTTACAATCGCTCCATTCATTTAAATCTACTCCGACAGCAACATTTCTTATTCACGTTATTCCCTTTCTAATGTATTTGTTCACGGTGGACGGCTCGATTGCAATCATATATTGTCTTTCCACTGACTGGTTGCATGCAACAAAAACTTTTCACTGTACCTCGGTATACGTGACAATAAACTAAACTAAACTAAACTAAACTATCTCTAAAGCAAAGTCCCATCTAAACAAGCCCAATTTGCCCGCATATCACCTATATCCCCTGAAACCTTTCCTATCCATGTACAGCACCTGTCCAAGTGCCTTGACCACTAGGGGCACCGCATTGAAGGCAGCCTCTGCCTACAGTTTTTTTTAAATATATATTTTTTATTTTTTATTAGTTTTAAAAGTATGTTCATTTAGTTTCTTTACCTTTTCTATGTGGGGGAGGGAGGTAGGGTAGGGGGGAAACTGTTTCCCAGTCACTTCCTGGCGAGGACGCGACTATTCTCCGAGTCGCGTCCTCGCCCCCCTCCACGCGGCCTACCATCTGGATTGGAGCGGCCTTTCCTGCCGGGGACACGGACCAGAGCTCCAGCAGCGGCGGTGCAGCGCTGGATTCACCGCGGAGCGGGCAATGCCTTACCTGGAATCGGCATTGAAGCTCCGGAGTGTTGGGCCTGCTGCTTCAACACCGCAGAGCTGTGGTTTGCGGAGCTCCCAGCGCAGCCGGATCTGACTTCAACATCGCGGCCCTTTGCCGAGGGCCGCCAGCGTTGAATCTCTGCCCAGCGCGGCCTGTGGACTTCGGGAGCCGCGGACTCCGGTAGGAGGTGGCCATTTCGGATGTCCAAGTCGCGGAGGATGTCCTCCAGTCCCGACGTCGGACTTCCATCACCACGGTGAGCGGGCCTGAACATTGGGCCGCCCGTAGCTGCGACAGCGGTGGGTTCGGGAGCCCCGACCACGGGAGGACAACAGAGGAGGATGACTGAATTTTAGAGCCTTCCCTCACAGTGGGGAAACTTTGATCCCGCTGTGTGGGGATGTCTGTGTTGAAAACTATCGTGTTCTGTGCTCTTTATTATGCGTATGGCTGTATGGCGACTACACATTTCACTGTACCAATTGGTACATGTGACAAATAAATGTATCTTGTATCTTGTATCTTGTAAGTCCTGTTATAGAACCTTCCTCAGGCAGCTTGTTCCATATACCCATCACCCTCTGGAATAGAACCTGGATTTCTAGTGCTATGTGACAACTATTTGTGTCATTATGCTGGTCGAGGTGCTCTTGGGAGCAGTGAGGCAGCAATGAAGCTAGCTGTACCACCGTGCCATCCCTAAGTATTGTTTGCAGATTTATCTTGCTGCTTTAAATTCGCTTTTGATGTCTTTAAGCCTAACCGGCAGCTAGAGGACATTTGTCTTAACATAAATAACTCATCCTAACCCTTGTCTCACTCCTTTGCAACTCACCCAAAGAACAACAGCCAGATTACCGGAAACTCCCAGGAGCAATTCCCAGAACCTTGCACATTGCAGCAAATGTTCTTATTTTCTAGCACATCGTACGATGTAACAAGCTTTATTTAGATCAAACCCAGGGAACATAATGATCTCGAATACAAGCCGAGCTATAAAGATATTGTTAAACAAATCAAGCTCTTTATTGCCATGTCATCGGGGAATTGGGTTACAATGAAAGGTGATTGCAAACACACAGTGCCCTCCATAATGTTGGGGACAAAGGCCCATCATTTATTTATTTGTCTGAACTCCACAACTTGATATTTGTAATAGAAAAAAATCACATATGATTAAAGTACACATTGTCAGATTTTAATAAAGGCCATTTTTATACATTTTGGTTTCACCTTGTAGAAATTACAGCAACGTTTATACATAGATTTAATAGGAATCCAAGGGGTAACTTTCACGCACAAAGGGTGGTGGGTGTATGGAACAAGTTGCCAGTGGAGGTGGTGGAGGCTGGGACTGTCCCATCGTTTAAGAGACAGTTAGACAGGTTCATGGATAGGACAGGTTTGGAGGGATATGGACCAAGCGCAGGCAAGTGGGACTGGGTATAGCTGGGACATTGTTGGCCGGTGTGGGCAAGTTGGGCCGAAGGGCCTGTTTCCACACTGTATGACTATGACTCTAACCAGCAGATTCTTGAACGACCCTGAATAACACAGAACACAATCCTACCTCAGCACTCAGCCCCAACAGGTTTCGCACTATTATGATTGCTCGACGCATTTTGGATTTTTTTACAATCATTATCGAGTTTACTTAGAATAACTGGTAATTCCGTGATCTCTATGCCACCCGGAAGTCCTGGAAGGCTTGTACTGCTCCATCCGAAGGCTCGGAAGGGGCCGGAGATGGCCAAACGCACACGGGATTTAGCGGAGCCCGCGGACGGGGCCTGGTGGGTCGATGGAGCCTGTGGCCCGGGCTTGCATCCAACGGAGTCGGAGGTTGAATCACCGGGTACAAAGGAGGACTCGGCATGGGGGGGATGGGGGGGGGGGGGGGGGGGGAGGAGATCAAAAGAGGATGGTGTGGGGAAGGGGAGAACAACAGAGGTCTCATTGTGGGGGGGAGGGTGCATGAGTGGGGGGAGAACAAAGGAGGACCTGACGCGGGATACTTTGTAACTTTGTCAACGCTCTTTATGTGGCGACTATCTGCATACCTAGGGTATGCAAGCAAAGAATTTCACTGGGACATTTGAATCAATTAATGAATTAATCAATCAATCATCATGCAACCAAAGACAGTCTACGGAAAATCAGAGTTGCTAAGGTTAGTGTAGGAAGGAACTGCAGATGCTGGTTTAAACCAAAGATAGACACAAAAAGGTGGAGTAACTCAATGGATCAGACAGCATCTCTGGAGAAAAGGAAAAGGTCATAAGTGATATGAGCAGAATTTGGCGTATTAAATCTACTCCGCCCTTCAATCATGGCTGATCTATCTCTCCCTTCTAACTCCAATCTCCTGCCTTCTCCCCATAACCCTTGACACCCTTACTAATCAAGAATCCAGCCATCTCAGCCTAAAAAATATCCATTGACTTGTCAATGGGTGACTTTACAGGTTGAGACCCGTTGTCAGTGAGGTTAGTGTTCTGCAATGTTCAAGTGGTTGCTGTGAGAAAAGCTGATCTTGAACCTGGTGGCTCCAGTTTGCAGCCTCCCTGCACATCCTTCTTAACTGTGTGTATCTACTGTATGTATTGCTATGCTGGAGTAACACAGCAAGTCAGGCAGCATCTCTGGAGAACATGGGTAGGTGACGTTTGAGACCCTTCTTCAGGCTGACCTGCTGAGTTACTCCGGCAATTTGTGTCCTTTTCTGTATGAACCATGATTTGCAGATCTTTCTTTCTGCAAGCTGACATTGTGGACAAGATCTGGTTGTGTTTGTGAAATAAAGCAAAACAATCTGCTCATGACAAAGTTTAATTTGATTTTCTCCTTTGGAGATGTCTGGTGTTTAAGAAATGGATGTATCGCGAGAATCAACAGTGTTCAGCTTATGGTTGTGTGAAACGCCTTGTCAAATAGTTTCTAATGGGGAAGTTGGCATCTCTTACCGTGATGATGATTTAAAGGTCCAGTCCCTCACTTTAAACATGAGCCTTCAATGAATACATTCAAAGTGACAGACCAGACCCACATGGTTGCAGTTTTAAAGGTCAAAGGGCAGCGCAGTCATGGATTTGAACAGAGTTCAGTAAATAGGAATATTGTGCCACATGTCCAAGGATTTTAACTGCAAAAATAAAAGGCTAAAGCATTTATTTGTGCACCGTTATTAATCTGCTCCAGTCATCTGACAAATTTCTACTAACAGCTTATTGTATAATGTACCAGCCAGGAGCGCAAGCAAAGAGCAAGTGGAGGAAAATAAAGCTTCTCGCTGTGGCTCAGAGCCAGGCAACTTCAATACCCTACAACCTCTGTTTAAAAGAACGCCATGCCCTATGGTCACCCACATCTGATTGTAGAATTAATTACTTTGATGTTCGGTAAAGAGTTTAATACCCAAACTGTGCAACTTGTGATGCTGTTGCACGGAAATATTTCCAAACCAAAAGCACTGCAATAAACAACATCCATTTTGTCCGACCAGCTGTCATGTTCCTTAAAGATCCGATCCTAATGATGTCCTAGGGTGATGGATTAGATGCCAGTTTTGGTCAATCCTTTGGCGTGCTCTTGGTTATTGGTTCTGCACGCTATCCAGGCAAATCATCCCATACTTGAGTGCAACAGCTAGAGCAAAGGAGAAAGAAACTGAGTACAGAATGTAGTGTTCAGCTACTCAGAAAGCGCAGCTAAAAACGAATTGCAAAGGCTGTAACAAGATAGTTTGGAAGCTTAGAAAAAATATCCTTAACATATGAGAGGCCCATTTAATGGCCTGATAACAACAGGGAAGAAGCTCTCCTTGAACTGATCAATAGTGATTTATTTGTAACGTGTGTGACTGCCCAGTGAAATTTATTTTGCATATATCACACATGTGGGCGACGCCATGTTTGGCACCATTCTTCAGAGTTCAAAGTCCAGTCGGCCCGCTCGCTCGATGTACTGGAGCAGTTCCCATGAACCGATGTCCCTCTACTCTCCTCTCCTCTCCTCTCCTCTCCCGGCCATCTTCGTGTCCCAGGGGGCGGTGATACATGGCAATACATGCTTTCAAACTTTTGTATTTTTTGTCTAATGGGAGAGAGGGGAAAGGGGAATGAATGGAGGGGAGTGGTCCTTGGTTATGTTGGCTGCTTTTCTGAGGCAGCGTGGAATTGATGGTGGGGAGGTTGGTTTGGCATAAATTTATGGAATCATAGTGCTGTACTGCATGGAAACAGGCAACGTTGGCCCACCTTGTCCATGCTAACCAGGTTGACAAAGTGGGCTAGTCCCATTTGCCTGCATTTGGCCCTCATCCCTCTAAATCCTTCCTCTACATAGGTCTGTTCAATGTCTTTAAAAAGGTCTGAATTATATCCACTTCTATCGCTTCTGGCTGTTCGTTTCGGATCCGGACCCATTCCTTCTCTCCAGAGAAGCTGCCTGTCCCGTTGAGTTACTCAAGCATTTTGAGTCTACTCTCTGAATAAAATGAGTTGCCCTGATGTCCCACTTAAATCTCTCCGCTCTCACCCAAAGCCTAAGCCCTCTATTTTTAGAATCTTCTACCCTGGGAAAAAAAAATTGTGAGCATTCATTTTATCCATTCCCCTCGCGATCTTGTACACCTTGTGACCGCGTGGGATTCCTTCGGGTGCTCCGGTTTCTTCCCACATTCCAAAGACGTGCGGGTTTGTAAGCGGATTGGCATCTGAGTATGTAGGATGCGAAAGTGGGATAACATGGCACTAATGCATGGGTAGACACAAAATGCTGGAGTAACTTAGCGGGTCAGGCAGCATCTCTGTGGAAAAGGAATAGGTGACGTTTCGGGTCAAGACCCTTCTTCAGATCAATGATCGGCATGGACTCGGTGAGCCAAAGTGCCTGTTTCCACGCTGTATCATTCTAAAATAAAATCTCCACCTCAGTACCATTGATTCGTCTGGTGAGTCTCCTGAATGACAATTCCGAGGGAGAAGGCAAATGATGGAAACCAGCAACAGGAAAGTTGTAGGGTAATGTGTCTGGAGATAACACTTTCCAAAACGTTGGGGTGAGCGGAGGAAATTGCAAGTGCAGCAGTTCAGCAGAACATTTCTTTGTAAATACTGAGGTTCATATGTTCACAGATTCATGTGATGGGAGCAGAATTAGGCCATTCGGCCCATCAAGTCTACTACACAGACAATAGACAATAGGTGCAGGAGTAAGCCTGAAGAAGGGTGGTGACCCGAAAAGTCACCCATTCCTTCTCCCCAGAGATGCTGCCTGTCCCGCTGAGTTACTCCAGCATCTTCGATTTAAACCAGCATCTGCAGTTCTTTCCTACACAAGTCTACTCCACCATTCAACCTAAGCTGTTCAGCTCTATGACTCAGATGGTATAAATACTGCATAAATGTAAGTTGATGTTATTTACTGTGAGTTGTCCAGTGATGCGTAAAGCAGCTTAATTCATTGCATCTGGCCTTGCCCAGTTAAATGCTTTGTGTTCTACTGCCAAGGAGGCAGGTGGGTCTCACCCGCAGGTGGGACGGGTGATGAGCTTATGTGTGTGGATCCCTGCACTGGGAAAGGAATTGCAGAAACTCTGGGAAAATGACAGTCCTTCCTATCAATGCCGTTAATCTTTTCCAGGTGCTCTGTTCCTTGAGATCTATGGAATCCTGTTGTAGTGAGGCATGATGATCATAAGGCATACGAGCGGAATTAGGCCATTCAGCTCATGGCTCCACCATTCAATCATGGCTGATCTATCTTTCCCTCTTAACCCCTTTCTCCTGCCTTCTCCCCATAACCCCTGTCACCTGTACTAATCAAGAATCTTTCTATCTCTGCCTTAAAGGGAGCTGGTTCCTGTGGGGAGGAATATGTCGGAGCATAGCTTGAAAAGTTGAACGTCTCCTTAAGGGCCTGTCCCACTGTACGAGGTAATTCAAGAGTTCTCCCGAGTTTCCCCTGATTCGAACTCGGAGAATTACGGTAATAGCCGCTCGTAGGTACTCAGGGCACTCGTGGCCATCACAAGCTTACCGTGTTTCCCAAGTACCTGCCGTTAGTGTTACGAGCCGCTAAGAGACGTCCCCAGCTCTGACGTACCCGCTATGTACATTCTACCTACTTACCACGAGTTTCTTTTTCTTTTTAACTCGGGAGAGCTCTTAGGTAACCTCGTATTGTGGGACAGGCCCTTAACTTTGTACCCATTCAGTTCTGTGTTAAACCTGCGCAGGGAACAGATATAAAAAACGCAATTAGTTATGAAAATAAATCACAGGATGTTGCATGCCACCCACAAGTACCTGGCAAGGCTGCAAGAGTCATAATAATTAAAATTCCACTCTCAACCATACTTAAGCTTATCTGCTTTAGAGAGACTATTTGCAGTAATTTGCCAACCAGTGATAATGCCGAACTGAAGTATTCAGAATTCAGATTAACTCTGTATATTCCAACCTTTTCTCTGCCTCCAGTTTATGCCTCTGATCTGGGCTCTGGAGCATTTTTATGAATGTAAATTTCTCCACAGTTTTTAGGACCAACAAATCTGGTGACCAATATAAAAATTAGGGGTAGGAGCAGGCCATTCAGCCCCTGGACTCTGCTCCACCATTTAATAATGGAACATAGAGCAGGGGAACAGGCCCTTGGGTGGCATGGTGGCGCAGCGGTAGAGTTGCTGCCTTACAGCGCCAGAGACACGGGTTAGTTTCTGACTATGGGTGGTTGCCTGTACGGAGTCTGTACGTTCTCCCCGTGACCTGTGTGGGTTTTCTCCGGGATCTTAAGTTTCCTCACACACTCCAAAGACATACGGGTTTGCAGGTTAATTGGCTTGGCATAAATGTAAATTGTTCATAGTGTGTGTAGGGATTGCTGGTTGGTACGAACTCGGTGACCCAAAGGATCTGTTTCAGTGCTATATCTCTACACTAAATACAAAACTAATGTCCATGCAAAACATGATGCCACATTAAACTAATCTCCTCTGCCTGCAAGTGATCCATATCCCTTCATTCCCTCCATATCTATGTGACTATTTAAAAGCATCTTAAACACCCCTATTGTACTTTGACCACCACCACCTCTGGCAGTACGTTCCTGGCACCCATCACTCTCGGTGTAAAAAATGTGACCCGAACATCTCCTTTAAACTTTGTCCCTCTCACCTTCAAGCAGAATTGCTGAAAAGTAATATTGATTCCCTATTTTTTCGCAGTAAACGCAAAACTCAGTAAAAGCATTTTGTTGGGTCCTTCGGCCCAACTTGCCCACACTGGCCAGCTACACTAATCCTACCTGCCTGCGTTTGGTCCATATCCCTCCAAACATGTCCTATCCATGTACATATCTAACTGTTTCTTAAACGTTGGTTTAGTCCATATGACAATAATCATATAACAATTACAGCACGGAAACAGGCCATCTCGGCCCTTCGAGTCCGTGCCGAACACTTACCCTCACCTAGTCCCATCTACCTGCACTCAGTCCCAGTCTCAACTACCTCCTCTGGCAGCTTGTTCCTTACACCCACCACCCTATGTGTGAAAACTTAACTCTCCGATTCTTATTAAATCTTTTCCCTTCACCTTAAACCTATGTCCTCTGGTCCTCGATTCATCTACTCAGGGCAAGAGTCTACCCGATCTATTCCTCTCATGATTTTATACACCTCTATAAGATCACCCCCTCATCCTCCTGCGCTTCAAGCAATAGAGTACCAGCCTACTCACCCTCTCTCTATAGCTCAGACCCTCGTAAATCGTTCTGTGAGATAAAAACATCTGAATAACATTTTTAAAAATGCAGATGTTTGCACCTGCAATTATTTCTGTTAACAAAACACTTTTGCTGTTCAAAACAGAAAAAGGTTTAAACATTTTGTCAAAGGTAGACACAAAATGCTGGAGCTCAATGGGTGAGGCAGCATCTATGGAGAGAAGGAATGGGTGATGTTTCGGGTCAAGGCCCTTGTTGGTAAGAATTGTAAATTGTCCCTCGTGTGTGTAGGATAGTACGAGTGTGCGGGGATGATCGCTGGTCGGCGCGGACCCGGTGGACCGAAGGTCCTGTTTCCTGGCTGTATCTCTAAACTAAATGAAACATGAAATGGGCCATGTGATGTGTACTTTGTAGAGTTAACCTTGAGATGAGAACTGCTGCCTCCCGATGAAGATTTTAATGGTAGGCTGGATTTATGAATTTGCAGTTATACGCACAGCTTCATGTATTGGTGAGCTCTGGGGTAGAGTTTGGAAACCTCTATGTTATTTCCATCCATTATGCAAGGCCTGGTGTTCTTTAAGTTTGAATCTCCAAAGTAATATTCCATGAGCGAAGCTTTAAATTGTCATTTTAATATTCACCTGAACCGCTGGAACCGACAGACAAAGTGATTGTGTCTCATCTCATCCAGATCTCTCACTGTGCAGCATCTATCAAATATTGAACTGGAGAATTAGACCTGATTATAAATTCAATCGCTTTCTAAGATGCATGAAATGACATCTACTTGGCTACGAAGTGAAAGGGCGACCATCTGAGACAAACTAAATCATCGCATGCATGCGATACCTTTGGAGCCACAGAGTTACACTGCATGGAAACAGGCCCTTCAGCCCACTGAGTCCATGCTAAACATCAAGCATCTATTTCAACCATCAAGCAACCACCTGTTAATTGTTATGTTGCACAAGAAGGCCATTTGGCCCACCACAATTATACCAGCTCCTACTAGAGCAATCTGAAATGTTAGATTTCCCTGAAAATTATTCTATATCATAATGTGTGTGTGCTTAACAGCGTTACAATGCCAGAGACCCAGGATCGATCCTGGTGCTATCTGTATGAAGTTTATGACGTTCTTCCTATGTCCATGTGGGTTTTCTGTGGGTGCTCAGGTTTCCTCCCAAACTCCAAAGACGCGCAGGTTTATAGGTTGATGGGCTTAGTGTATGTGGGATAGTGCTATTACACCAGTTAATCGCTGCTCGGCGTGGACTCGGTAGGCCGAAGGGCCTGTTTCCCCGCTGTATCTCTAAAGTCTAAAGTCCAAAGTTATCACAACACAAACTGTAGCTAAGTTATTTTCATCAATACAGACTGAATTGCAGAAAAGTAATATCGATTTCCTATCTAAAAACCGATAAAAGTATTGTGTTCTGTGATGGAATATTGTTTGAGTAACATTTTTGTAAATGTTTCTTTGAAATATTTCCACCCAGAATTAGATTTGTTAATGACACGTTTTTCGCTGCTCAGACAAAGAAATAGGTTTTTATATTTTAATAGCAGTCATTTTCAAAGATAAGAAGAGGTAATTGCTTCTGGAAAAATAATTAGCTGGAAGTATATGAGCTCCTTATATTTCAACAGTCAGTAACTAATGTTGTTTCAAAACATTCCTTGGTTCATTGCTCCAGTTTCCAGGGGATTTGGTTTGGTTCGAGGGTCTGTTGCAGAAACAGGTGGGTCTGAGGTCTGGGATTGGGTAGAGAGACTTCAAATGCCAGGAGCAGCTGAAACAAAGGCCAAAGATCCTGGGAGTATCTGAGATTATGCAGGGTGAGGATTGTACAATGTTAGGCCCTTGCCACTGTTTTTTGGCCATCACTTCAGAGAGCCGAACTGCTCACTCCCACACACGCACATAGTCACTATTTCCCGTACACTGAATTTCTCTCTCCCACACAATGTCTCTCTTTCCCTCAAATATTAACTCTCTCTTTTTCCCCTCACACATTGAGTCTCTCTCACCCACGCACACTGAGACTCTCTCACACAGTCACTTTCCCACATACACGCAGAGAACTCCCCCTCCCTCTTACACGTGTTCTCTCAGTGCTGGGCACACGGTTACAGGGAGAACGTGCAAACCCTTGTCTCAGTCACTTCTGCAAATTACAACCAATAATGAGTTTTTTTCTGCAATCTGGACCATCTTGTTTTCAACCCGGCTGCAGTTTGTTGAAGGTCATCCTGCAATTTACCTTGGGGAGCTGCAATTTCAGGATGATCACAATTTAAGCAGGCTGCTCCTGACTTTATGTTTCACTAGGTCATAGTCACCAGATTCTGGGATGGTGTAGAGGGATTAGGGTGGTCAGGGGGGTCAGGAATTGGTTACCATGGAATAAAACTGCTTTATGTGATTTATTACCAAATGTATTTATACTGAATTAAAATTTAAAATAGAACTGCAGATGCTGGAAATTCAAATTCTGGAAATTCTCAACAGGTCAGGCAACATCTGTGGACTTAGCTCTGGTGTCCTCTTTAAAGTAGTAACCTGATCTACAGGAGGCACTGCCTCAGAAAAGGCAATTGATATCATCAAAGACCCACTCCACCCACGTCATGTTCTCATCTCGCTACTACCATTGGGGAAAATGATACAGGAGCCTGAGAACTGTGACTGCCAGCTTCAATAACAGCTTCTTCCAAGCAACCATCTGGCTCTTGAACACTGCTGCATCATAACGTCAGAGACCCTGGTTCGATACTGACTATGGGTGCTGTCAGTGAGGAATTTGCACATTCTCCCTGTGACGGACGCGTGGGTTTTCTCTGGGTGCTCCGTTTCCTTCCACATTCAAAAAACATGTAGGTTTGTAGGTTAATTGGCTTCTGTAAATTGCCCCTAGTGTGTAGGATGCAAAAGTGGGATAGTATAGAACCATTGTTCGGGTGATCGGTGGTTGGCATGGACTCGGAGGGCTGAAGGGCCTGTTTCCATGCTGTATGTCTAAGCTAAACTAAAGTAAGCTCAGCAACTATGAGTTTCTGTGGACCATGTCTTTGGTTGCACTATGGACTTGAGTTTTGCATTATTATGTTCTGGTTACCTAGTATTATTGATTATTAATTTATTGGATTACTGATTATTATATATTTACCTGAGCATCATTGTTTTAACATGCATGTGAAGCTGCCGCCTCACAGCACCAGAGACCCAGATTCAATCTTCACCTTGGGTGCTGTTTGGGTGGAGTTTGCACGTTCTTCCTGTGACCTTGTAGGTTTCCTCTAGATGCTCCAGTTTCCTCCCAACATCCAAAAGACGTACACATTTGGAGGTTAATCGATCTCTGTAAGTTGTAAGGGAGGGGATGTAAGGGAGGGGATGTAAGGGAGTAGTATGTAAGGGAGGGGATGCGCAAGTGGAATAACAAAGAACCAGCGTGAGCGGGTGATCGATGAGAGATGTGGACTCTGATGGCTGAAGGGCCTGTTTCCATGCTGTAACATTCAATCAAACAAGCACACTTGATCTTCGCTCTCTTGATTCATTTCTGGCCTCAAGGACGAAGATATTCCGCTTGCCTGACGCAAGATGGAAGAGGGAAGGACAACGCGCAAATTATCTTTAGAAACAAAGGGATGTTCTCAAACTCAGAATATGGACCTCTCCAAATGTAGACAAAACTGAGGAAATTATTTTGATGAGGATGAAGGGGTTTAGAATGAAAGCATTGTGGAGAGGGTGATGAATCATTATTTCCTGCCTTCAACTCATAAAGGAAAGCGAGCCCTCGTTCACAGTGTGAGCACTGATTAACAGCTTGTTCAAAAAGGGCACCTCCAGTGCTTTTTGTTTGTTTGTGCTGTCCTGTGGCCCCCACAGTCACGTGGCAACGGAGTGACCTTTCGAAGAGGCAGAGTGAGTAACAGGGAGGTGGAGGTAGAATCCTGGCAGCAGAGGCCTCAGGACAGCTGCCCGCAGACCTTCACAGCTCATTATTGTGTCACGCACCACCAGCAGTACTCACGGCCAGACTCGGCTGAACTCAGACAAACTCCGTCAGCACAGCCTTTGAACTTTAACTGATGGGGGAAAGTAAACACGCTCTCTGCGACGGATAGTTTTAATCGTGAAGGGGAGGCACGACCTTCACATTGGCTCTTTCATCTCTGCCTAGTGTTGAGTTTGTTTTGTTTAGTTTAGTTTAGAGATATGGCGGGAGAACAGGACCTTCGGCCCACCGAGTCCGTGCTGACCGGCGATCCCCATACATTAACGTTAACCTACACACTAGGGACAATTTTTACCGAAGTCAATTAGCTTACAAACTTGCACGTCTTTGGAATGTGGGAGGAAAATGGAGCACCCGGGGAAAACCCACGCGGCCACGGGGAAAACGTACAAACTGTGTACAGCCAGCACCCCTAGTCAGGGTCGAACCTGGGTCTCTGGCGCTGTAAAGGGCCTGTCCCACTTTCATGAGGTAATTCATGAATTCTCCCGAGTTTTCCCCTTGGTTCAAACTCGCAGAATGTTTGTAGCGAGTCCGTAGGAGTTCGTAGATATATCGTAGCGTCTCGTTATGCTAGGCGTACGTACTCGTGGCATCAGGTAAGTCGGGACGTTTTTTCCAGCCTGGTAAAGAATGTCCACGAGTAAAAAAATGGTCGTGATGAAAGAAATTGCAACTATTTACTCGTAAGGAGGGCATCAAAATAGTCGTGGGAATTCGTAGACATAGTTCGTAGGAATTCGTGAACATAGTCGTGGAAGGTCGTAGGAGTTCGTAGGTTACCACAATCTTGATTTTTTTTTTTAGGTCCTTTAAACTCGGCAGAGGTTTTGAATTAAGTCGTGAAAGTGGAACAGGCCCTTAAGGCAGCAACTCTGCTGCCCCTTTCTTGACTGGAACTATGATTCAATCCTTGCCTCAGAAGACCCACCACCTCTTCGTGAGAGAATTGAAGTTGAGCAACATGTGTGCTTCGGGAAACTTTACAGCATTGTGACGCAGCTGTAGGTGAGACCACACTTGGGGTAACTGTGCGCAGTTCTGGTGGCCCATCTATAGGATGCCATTAAGTTGGACGAGATTCACCAGGATGTTACCTGGACTTGCGGCTTGAATTCTAGGGAGAGGTTAGATAGGCTGGGACATTTTTCTTTTGAGTACTGGAGGCTGAGGGGTGTACAAGTCAGATCATGAGGGGCATGGATAAGGTGAACGCTCACAGTCTTTATCTCCAGAGTGGAGGCTTCTAAAACTGAAGGGCGCAGGCTTAAGCTGAGAAGGGAGAAATTTAAGAGGGACTTTAGGGGCAACTTTTTCATTCAGAGGGGGTAGTCCGTATCTGGAGTGAGCTGCCAGAAGAACATATAGAAGTGGATAAAAGGCAGTTGGGCAGATATGTAGAGAGGAAGGGGTTGATGGCTGTGGGCCTAATGCAGCCAAATTAGGATCAGCCTAATAATGCCCATTCAGTTGCCATCAAAGATCCTATTGCTATAGGATCTTTGGTTGCCATAGACAAGGTAAGCTGAAGAGCCTGTTTCCAAGATGTACAGCTCCATGATTCTGACTGTATGAGTACTGCATAAATGCAAGTAGATGTTGTTATTGACTGAGAGTTGTTCAGTGAGGCATGAAGCAGCTTAATTCTTTACATCTGGCCTTGCCCAGTTAAATGCTTTGTGTTCGACTGCCAAGGAGGTAGGTTGGCCTCACACACCGTAGACACAAGTGGGACGGGAGATTATGTGTGTGTATCCCTGCTCTGGGAATGGAATTGGGGAAACTTCAGGAAAATGACCAAGAAGGAACTGTAGATGCTGGGAAATCGAAGGTAGACAAAAATGCTGGAGAAATTCAACGGGTGCGGCAGCATCTATGGGAAGAAGCCCGCCCCCCCCCCACCCTGCATCAGTCTGAAGAAGGGTTTTGGCCCGAAACGTTGCCTATTTCCTTCGCTCCATAGATGCTGCCGCACCCGCTGAGTTTCTCCACCTACAAGAAAATGACTGTCCTTCCCATCTTGATGCTGCAGCGCTGTTGATCTATTCCGGGTGCTTTGTTACTTGGCAGGTGGGACATCCCACTGTAGTGAGGCATAATGATTATAAGGTGTAGGGGCAGAAATAGGCCATTCAGCCCATCGAGTCTGCTCTGCCTTTCGATCATGTCTGATCTATTTTTCCCTCTGAACCTTATTCCCCTGCCTTCTCCCCGTACCCCTTGATGCCCTTACTAATCAAGAGCCCATCAATCTCCGCTTTAAAAATGCCCAATGACTTGGGCGTTTGTGGCAATGAATTCCACAAATTCACCACCCTCATCTCCATTCCAATGGTATGTTCTTTAATCCTGAGGCTGTGCCCTCTGGTCCTAGACTCCCCCACTACAGGAAACATCCTCTCCATATCCACTCTTTCTATGCCTTTCATGATCCAATCTGCCTTCATTCTCCATCCTTAGCTCTTTATGGCATTCATTATTCATTCACGGCACTGCATTTCAAACAGTTATCACACTGAGGCAACCTGAAACTTCATATCGATGTTACTGGGGGCCCTGCATCATAAACCAATGTCTCAACTTTTACATTAATGGGATAATTACTCCTCTTTTATTTTTCTTGGAGGTGGTCTTGTTATTCCTCATTTACTAAGAACACATTAGAGTCCTATTTCTTGCAGCACGTCTTGGTATGGTTTTCAGGCTAGGAACAATTATATTCTTGATGGATGCCATATTGATCTGTTCAGCAATCATAGACAGAGTGATTACTCACAGAAGAATTCACCCAGCTGGATCAAAGGTGCCCAGTCAAGGATTCCAGATGTTGGCTTCTGCCGATTAAATATATGAGACCTAGCAATTAATTATTTGATTATAAATTTAATTAATGTTTATCCAATTCTTTTAAAAGCTCATCCAATTCTTTTAAACTCATGCAATGTTCAAGAGAATAGCGTAGAAAGATGCTGTATGACTACTGAGCAGTCACTTAATATGTTTCTACAACATTACATGGACTGTTACTTTAATGGGTATTTGAGTCCATTTACACATTGCTTTACATGCAAATAATTGGAAGTCTCATTGCAATTTTGAGATGCCTTAATATCACGGCAATCATTATTATCTTGCAAGTGGGATATTTTTTAATTTATTCCATCACAAGATATTGGCAGCTTAATTTAGTTTAGTTTAGAGATACAGCGCGGAAACAGGCCCTTCGGCCCATCGAGTCCACGCCGACCAGCGATCCCCGCACATTAACACTATCCTACACACACTAGGGACAATTTACACATACGCCAAGCCAATTAACCTACATACCTGCACGTCTTTGGAGTGTGGGAGGAAACCGAAGATCTCGGAGAAAACCCAAGTTGTCACAGGGAGAACGTACATACTCCATACAGACAGCACCCGTAGTCAGCATCAAACCCGGGTCTACGGCGCTGTAAGCGCTATAAGGCAGCAACTCTTCGGCAGCGCCACCGTGCCACCATGTCTAGCTCTGGCTAGACTCCTGATCATCTCTAATCAGCCATGGACTCAATGGGCCACTAGACCAATATGAAGGGCAGTTATGATTCAACTGCATGTTGATGTGGTCTGGAATCATACAGAGACCAATGTGAGCAGGGATGACATGTTCCTGCCTGGAAGCACATGGGTGGAAGATATGGTTTCCACAATTTAGAGTATTGTGTTCAGTTTTGGTCACCATGTTATAGGAAAGATGTTCTCAAGCTGGAAAGGGTGCGGAGGAGATTTACGAGGATCTTGCCAGGACTCAAGGGCCTGAGCTATAGGGAGTGGGTGAGCAGGCTAGGACTCGATTCCTTGGAGCACAGGATGATGAAGGGTTGCTCTTATAGAGGTGTACAGAATCATGAGATCAGATAAATGTACAGAGTCTCTTGCCCAGAGTTGAGGAATCAAGAACCAGAGGACATAGTGTTTATGATAAAGGGGAAAAGATTTAAGAGGAACCTGAGGGGTAACTTTTTTACACATAGGGTGGTGGGTGTATGGAACAAGCTGCAGGAGGAGGTAATTGAGGCAAGTACTATCACAACATTTAAGAAACATTTTGACAAGTACATGGATAGGATAGGTTTAGAGGGATATGGGCAACAAGCAGGTAGGTAGGACTAGTGTAAATGGGACATGTTGGTTGGTGTGGGCAAGTTGGGCCAAACGGCCTGTTTCCACACTGTATGACTCTCTATGACTCAATGACCCCATGACTCTATAATGCACCATTTTCACAGTTACCATTACTGATGTTAGAATCTCATTAATGGTCTAGTTAGTAATTTGAATTTAAAATCCGCAGCTGCCCTGATGTTATTCAATGTTAGGGAAGGTTCTCGAAATCTTCATTCCTCAAAAAAACATTTTTTGGAGAAACTTAGCTTGTCAGGCAGTATCTGTGGAAGGTAATGGATTGACGGTGTTTTGGGTTGGAACGCTTCTTCAGACTGATCATCTTGACCCGAAGGCTGTTTCCCTTCAGGACAATGACTCAATAACTACATTCCATCAGCCACCTGTTTACACTAATCCTGCAATAATCTTTTTTTAATTCTGAGCCACATTAGTTATCAACTATTCATCAACTTGAGTAGAGGCTGGTGGTTGAAGAAGATACATTAGTGACATTCAAAACACTTTTAGATAGGCCTATGGATACATAGGGAATGGAAGGATATGTGTTACTGTATGTGCTGGTAGATAATTGTTGGTCTTGGTATCATGCTCCGCACAGACATTGTGGGCCGAAGGGCCTGTTCTTGTGCTGCACAGCTCTATGTTCTATGTTCCATGTACCCCCGTATATATGTTCTATGTACCCCCGTATATAAGCTGAGGAAGGTGACTGACAGAGAATACTCCGAGCTGGCATAGACCTGATGGGCCAAATGGCTTCCACTTCCTGGGCTAACATTCCTTGAGGAACCAATACTGCTAAACAATTTATAATTTGAACCTTTTGCCCAATGAAAGACCCTCTGTTCTTCTGATTTTCCATATTGCATTCCATTTTCTTATAAAACGCAGGGGAATTTCAGTTTGGAGCCAGTATGATCAAACATCATTCTGAAATGTGGAATGATATTGGGCACATTTTTATATTTTATTTTCTTCTGACAGGGAAGGAAGCCATTTGGCCCATCAGTCCATGCCAGCTCAGAGCATTCCCTGTCAGTCTCCTTCCCCCACTTATTTCCTTGGCATCTATTTTCTCTCACATGCTCCGCAACTCCTACATTTTAGTTTGGTTTAGTTCAGAGATATAAGGCAGAAACAGACCCTTCGGCCCACTGAATCTGCACCGACCAGTGATCCACGCACATTAACACTATCCTACACATGCTAGGGACAGTTTACATTTATACCAAGCCAATTAACCTACAAACCTGGACGTCTTTGGAATGTGCGACAAAGCCGGAGCGCCTAGAGAAAACCCACGCAGGTCACGGCAAGAACGTACAAACTCCATACAGGCAGCGCCTGTAGTCAGGATCAAACCCGAGTCTCTAACGCTGCAACTCTACCACTGCATCATCATGCCGCCCTTATGTAGGCCAAGGTTAGATTCTCAAGTCATGGGATAAGATTTAAACACACTAATTTCTGACTCTGGGATAAGAGGGCGATTGATGAACTTCTGACTTGTATTTTCTTTAACAGTTGTACATGGAAGTGTTAAAGACATCATCTTGAAATAAGAGAGCACTCCAATCAAATTATTCCTTGGATTTTGATCACCAGAGAAGGAATCCCTGAAGACTTATGACCTAAATGGAGAAACTTGAGATTTAGAACTAATAAAAAATTGCCATCTGAGAGCTTGTTCTACAGACCTTTGACCAAGAGATTGGTCATCAACCCCAGTAACTCTTTATACAGTTTGGTGTCAATTTTCATTTGAGCATGTTTCCGTTAATCTTGCAGGAGGTTATTGAAGGTGTTATATGACTGGAAGTTTTTTAAATGTAGTGATGGAGGAAATATCTCAGAATTATGAATGTTTTGGTGTGCGGCCATCAGGCTTCTGATATTAGGTAGATACAAAATGCTGGAGTAACTCAGCCTGAAGAAAGGTCTCGACCCGAAACGTCACCCATTCCTTCTCTCCAAAGATGCTGCCTGTCCTGCTGAGTTACCCCAGCATTTTGTGTCTACCTTCGATTTAAACCAGCATCTGCAGTTCTGTCCTACACACGAGGCTTCTGATCTTTATGCCGGCCAAGAGACAACTACTGTAATTTATTTGATAACAATTGGCAACCAACATTTAAAAGGTAAATCTAGATTATGGCTTTTCCCATGTTTCACTAGTTTAGTCTATTTTAATTGAAATTATTTTCTGAATGATTTTTATTTTTAAATAATTGAAACTGGTTTTAAATCAGATATTTAAAATCATTGAAAATGTATTTGAGTGTCCTCAGGTGATTCTGGGGGGCTTGGATGTCAAGAAATGTAGGCATCTAAGTTTAATTACCACTCTCCTCCACCCTGACCCTCCTTTCCCCCCCTCCTTCCAGCAATATCCCTCCCTCTGGCTTTACATTTCACTCCCCCTTCCCTCTTCTCTCCTTATCTGACACAGTTTGCCTTCTTTTTATTTTTAGACTTTGTCACTTACTCCACCCATCTACCTATCAACCTCCCCCACCCCCCCCCCCCCCCCCTCCCCCCCCCCCCCCCACCCCATCCCCATCCCCTCCCCGGTATCAACCCATCATTTACCAAGACATGTCCTGCCCCTGTTACTCTCTTCCAGCTATCTCCCCCATATTACAATCAGCCTGAGGAAGGGCCCCAACCTGAAACGTCGCCTGACCATTCCCTCCACAGATGCGACCTGACCTACTGAGTTCCTCCAGCACTTTCTGTTTTGCTCAAGACACCAGCACCTGCAGTTCATTGTGTGCCCATGGCTTCAATGTTGCTTAACAACTTTTCTGTGAAAGTATTAGTTTACTTTGCTGCAATAAAGATGTTATATCGATGAACATATTTGTTACTTGATTGATACTTTCTTATCACACACAAATCGTTCCATACACAAAGTATGCAGAGAGAGGCCACATTGAGGCCGGCCACAAAGCTGCAAATAGTCCCCCTATGTTCTCTCTGTGCCCCCCCCCCACGCCGGGTCCCTCTTTGTTTTTATTTTTTAAGATTTAGAGCTGAACCAGGCCCTTCGGCCCACCGGGTCCGCATCGACCAGCGACCGCTGCACATTAGCACTATCCTATACGCACTAGGGACAATCTTAAATTTACCAAGCCAATTTTCCGAAATTCGTGTATGTCTTTGGAGTGTGGGAGGAAACCGAAGAATTGAGGCATCTCCGAGGGGGCTCAACCGGCTAATCGAGGCCCCTCGGAGATGCCCCAATTGTAACTACTTCCGGGTTCACCGCCTCCCTCTAACTTTTCTGGCGAAGGGGGAGAGGGCTTGGTCCGTATGCGTTCGGCCGTATTAGTAGGCCGCGTGACAGACATGGCGAGTACGTTTGATTTCTAGCTGCATGTGTGTTTAACTATATTCGCTCTTTACGGGGAAGGATGTTGATTGTTTATTGCATGTGAACCAATCATGGTAGAATATCATCACTAACCCCAACCTACTGTATAATTCATACTAACACCCACTTCCTACACTGCTCAGCCTTGGAAGCGGTAACGATGAACTAACAACTCTTCTTCTTATCGAGTCCACACACAAGATTAGAAGTTGTTCAGCCAGAGCTGAACACACTTCTCGCCATCTGCACAATGGTGTCTGTCTTGCGCTTCTTGTGCGTCTTGTGCGTGGTGGTGGAAAGATTGGTTGAAACAGGGCCGCGACGTGAACGCTCTTTCCTTGACCCCAACTAACAACTAACAACCAGCTGTACCGCTATAATATAGGTACTGATTAAAGATGATCTTGAACTCCAGATTGTGCAGTTTACTTATTTACAACTATGCTGAATGATTTTCCTCAATGAGATTTTTTTTCCTTTCCCCTGGCAACTTTTCAGCAGCGATTCCTTATTGAAGCAAACTGTTTAGCAAATGAGATCTTGATCCAAATGTTATTTCTCCTCAGAACTGTTTGTCAATTGACTGCTTGAAATATTAAATATTTTATCGGTGATCCAACACATTTGCACATTAATAATTTCTTGGAAAACACAGGGCCGGGGTACAGTTATGACAAGTAAGATGTAATGTAAGCTGCCATATGGATCCACAACAGAGTTGAACACTTCTTGGCTGTTCTTGATGTTTTTATTTTTAATTTAGCAACAGTCAACTTCCAAAAAACCATGGTTTCTATGATAGCTGACAAATGTCAAACTGCGTCGTCTAAAGAAGGGCCCCGACCCGAAATGTCATCTATCCATGTTCTCCGGAGATGTTGCCTGACCCATGGAGTTACTCCAGCACTTTGTGTCTCTTTTTAAATGGAAAACTGAAAATAATATTGGATGCATTCTTTCAATGCGATAACTATTCCATATATTGTGGGCTTGGTCTTAGCGACTCATTCAGAAATTCCACTCGGGTGAGTGTAGGTCCCTTGGAGGCAATGATGCAAGATAGCTTCAAGTTTGCCAACTTCAATGTGTAAAGATATACAGGTTAGGGAGCTACCCCTCTACCAAGGGTGCGATCAATGTTGGATGGGTGGAGGGAAGAAAGAATAAAAACAGCATGGAGCCAGATCCTCAGCCCACTGAGTTCATGCAGACCACCGGTCTCCCATCCCCTCGAGCACTGTGTCATCCCATATCCTCATCCATTCCCTAAACACTAGGGACAATTTTACAGAGGCCAATGAACCTACAGACCAGCAGGTGTTTGGGACGTGGGAAGAAACCGGAGCATCCGGAGGAAACGCACACGGTCACAGGAAGAACGTGCAAAATCCGTACAGGCAGCATCCGAGTTTGGTGTTGAACTCAGGTCCCTGGCGCTGTGAGGCAGTGGCTCTGTGAGGAGTACCACTGCGCCATCCATGTTGTTAATATCAAAATTCAGATCTGTTCACATTACTGTATCTTATCTGAGTGCTCTTGTTATGAGATAACTGTGCCTTATCTTGTGGGCTGCGGTCTCAGCGACTCATTCAGAATTCTACTCGGGTGAGTGTAGATCCCTTAGGGGCAATGGAGCTAGATAGCCTCAAGCTTGCAGACTATAATGTTTAAAAAACAGTCACAAAATGCTGGAGTAACTCAGCGGGACGAGCAGCATCTCCGGAAAGTCCAGAGATGTTGCCTGACCCACTGAGTTACTCCAGCGTGTTGTGTCTATCTTCGGTGTAAAACCAGCATCTGCAGTTCCTGCCGACACATATGCGGTGGAGTTGCTGCCTTATACCACCACAGACCTGGGTTCGATCCTGACCTTGAGTGCTGTCTGTGTGGAGTACTTACGTTCTCCCAGTGACCACGTGGGTTTTCTCCAGGTGCTCCGGTTTCCTCCCATATTCCAAACATGTGCAGGTTTGCAAGTTAATTGGCTTCCGTAAATTGTCCATAGTGTGTAGGATAGAACAAGTGTGAATTAGTGGGAAGTTTGCGATATAAATATTTATATATATATATATATAAAACAAAAAACAAACAAAAATAGTGCAAGGACAAATATAATGCCCCCAAGTCTATGTCGTTCGGAGCATATTTGGAGGTTGTCATGTTTAATAGCCTGATGGTTGGGAAGAAGCTGTTCCTGAACCTGGACGTTACAATGTTACAAAGTGTTGGAAGAAACTGCAGATGCTGGTTTAAACCGAAGAAAGACACAAAATGCTGGAGTAACTCGGCGGGACAAGCAGCATTTCTTGAGAAAAGTAATGGGTGGCGTTTTGGGTCAAGTCCCTTCTTCGACCCAAAACATCAACCATTCCATCTCTCCAGAGATGCTCCCCTGTCCCGCTGAGTTACTCCAGCATTTTGTGTCCACAATGTGAAAAGATGCAGGTCAGCAACCTACCCCTTTATCAAGGGCACCAACAATGTTTGATGGATTGATGGATTGATTGCTACATGTGCACTGGTGAAGCTGCCAGAAGTTTAACAGGCCCACCAGCATTAAAACAAATGTAGCCATCACCAATGTGTGCCTGTGCAAGCTCAGTCTAACATGTGCTTTGATGAGTGGACAGCCTGCCTGAGAAAGGAATGCAGTGGCCCAACCCAAACGCTGCAATCTTTTTCCAAGCTGTCCCTGGGAGCCGAGGGTTTCTTGCTTTCTCTCCGTGCGTGTGGGAGATGCCTGTGCACTAGTTTCTTCCACATAGATCATTGTTATTTCACATCTGCAACATTTTCACCCAGAGAGTTGTGATTCTGTGGAATTCTCCGCCACAGAAGGCAGTGGAAGCCAATTCACTGGATGTTTTCAAGAGAGTGTTAAATTTTGCTCTTAGGGCTAAAGGAATCAAGGGATATGGGGAGAAAGGAGGAATGGGGTACTGATTTTAGATGATCAGCCATGATCATATTGAATGGCGGTGCTGGCTCGAAGGGCCGAATGGCCTACTCCTGAGCCTAATTTTCTCTGTTTCTCTGTTTCTTCATCACAGGGTTGACCTGGCGTGGAGGAGACGCAAGAGACTGCAGATGCTGGAATCCAGACCAAAATCAAACTGCTGGAGCAACCTACAGGGTCAGGCAGCATCTGTGGCGGGGAAGGGATGGGGGACATTTCAGGTTGAGACCCTGCATCATACTTCTCTAGCAGTTATATTTTGTCATTGAGTGGTCCTGATCCAATAATGAATCAATGATTCATTGCATATCCTTCATTCATTTGTTCTATATCTCTCCACATCACCATCAAAATCTCTCGTTTTCCTTTCCCCTGAAGAAGGGTCTCGACCCGAAATGCCACCTATTCCCTTTCTCCAGAGATGCTGTATGACCCGTCGAGTTACTCCAACTTTTTGGGTCTATCTACTTTATTGTCACATGTATTAAAGTACAGTGAAATGCTTTGCTTTGCATGCAACCCGGTAAAATCATCCAGCAGACCCCACCTAGGCAGTGGACAGGAGTTGCCATATTTCTGGCTTGGCAGAGGAGGTCCAAGTCAATCAGAAGCTAGATTCTGCTGCACAGACTTAGCACATACATGTAAATGGATAGCCATGTACATGGATGAACATGCACACACCGCACAACTACACTAACCACAACCCTGCATCCACAACTATGATCTACCATGGACTTTGCTCTGGTTGTATGTACTATGTACTTCAGTTTTGCACAAATATGTTCTGGCTATCTAAGGTAGACAAAGTGCTGGAGCAACTCAGCGGGTAAGGCTGCATCGCTAGAGAAAACGAATGGGTGACGTTACGGGTCGGGACCTTTCTTGGGATCACCCAATCACCTCATATTATTGATTATCAATTTATTTTACCATTGATTATATCATATTCATTCATGTGTTTACTGCGTGAATGGGCCTGTAAAGCTGCAACAAGCAAGAATTTCATCGTTCGGTTGCCAGTACATATGGCAAATAAACATTCTTGACATTTGACACACACACACACATACCCATACACAACGCAATCGGACCACACACACACACGGATGAAACATATAGGATCTCATTCAGCCTTTTTCAACCATTCAACCCCGAAGATAGACACAAAATGCTGGAGTAACTCAGCGAATCAGGCAGCATCGCTGGAGAAAAGGAATAGTTTCGGGTAGAGAGCCTTCTTCAGTCTGATAATCAATAATATTAGGTACACAAAAAAGCTGGAGAAACTCAGCGGGTGCAGCAGCATCTATGGAGCGAAGGAAATAGGCAACGTTTCGGGCCGAAACCCTTCTTCAGACGTTAATAATATTCAGGTTAATAATATTAGGTAAATGGGTAATCTCAACAGGGTCCCAACCCGTAACATCACCCATTCTTTTTCTACCGAGGTCCTGCCTGACCTGCTGAGTTACTCCAGCACTTTGTGTCTTTCTTCGGAATCAGCAATTCCATCCTACACATTACTCCCAACCCCTGACCCTTTCCTCCCTTAGTCCCACCTTCCTCATTCTCCCACCTCTGCCCTTTCCCTAGATTCCCCCTCTGTCTCCCCTCCCCAGATTCTCGCCTCCATTGCTGTTCTCTCCCTCTTCACTCCCAGCCCCTTCCCCCTATTCCTCCCACTCAGTTTATCTGGTCTTCTAGCCCAGCATGTGAAGCCATACTCAATGAATGCACCAGACCTGCCCCGACAAGTTTGAATACTTTACCAGCAAATTGTATGCCCCTCTGTGAGCCAGCGAGACATAAGAAAAGGATCATTTACATGAATGCATAATTGACAAAAATGCATTTTACTTTTATATTGTCCTTTAGATGACTGTTGGACATCCCAAAACACTTTACATCCAATTAAGTATCTTTTTACTGAGGGCAACAAAGGAAGGTAACCAATCAACACATTTCTGCCAACAGTAGAATAAATGGCTATATTTTCTGTTCCTAATTATTGGTTTTAAGATAATGGGATATGGATATTCCTCAAGTAAATTAATTTCTTCTGTCACGGCCATCGAAGAGGCTGATTCCTTCTTAACCCTTTATTCAATAGATGGCACTTCTGACACTGTGGCTCTCCCTTATTGTGGCTCTGAAGTGCCACCTTTCGTAATAGCTCTGGAGTGGAGTGAGAGCCCAGAGACTTAGTATAGTTAGTAGCAAGAGAGCCACCATTCAACCGATGTTGATTTAATGTAAACCAATCTTAACCGATCTATGAATATATAGTCATAGAGTCATAGAGTGATACAGAGTGGAAACAGGCCCTCCGGCCAGACTTGTCCACACCGGCCAACATGTCCCAGCTACAGTACACTAGTCTCACCTGTCTGCATTTGGCCCATATCCCTCCAATCCTGTCCTATCCATGTACCTGTCTGACTGTTCCTTAAACGCTGGGATAGTCCCTGCCTCAACTGTCTCCTCTGGCAGCTCGTTCATTACACCCACCACCCTTTGTGTGAAAACGTTATCCCTCAGATTCCTTTTAAACCTTTTCCCCTTCACCTTAAACCTATGTCCCCTGGACCTCGATTCATCTACTCTGGGCAAGAGACTGCATCTACCTGATCTATTCCTCACAAGCTTTTATACATCTCTATAAGATCACCCCTCATCCTCCTGTGCTCTAAGGAATAGAGTCCCAGCCTTCTCAACCTCTCCCTATAGTTCTTGTATGTTTATATTTATAAGATAAGATCATGAGAGGAATTGACAGGGCAAATGCACAGAGCCTTTTACCCAGAGTAGGGAAATCAAGTAGCAGAGGACATAGGTTTAAGGTGAGGGGGGGGGAACCTGAGGGGCAGCATTTTTACACAAAGCATGGTGGGTGTATGGAACGAGCTGCTGGGGGATGTAGTTGAGGCAGGTACTATTACAAGGGTTAAGAAACCTTTAGACAGGTACAGGTACATGGATAGGATAGGTTTTGAGGGATATGGGCCTAACGCAGGCAGGTAGGACAGATGTAGATGGGAAATGTTGGTCGGCATGGGCAAGTTGGGCCGAAGAGCCTGTTTCCACACTGTATGACTCGATGGCTTTGTTTAAGAAATTATGAATAATAGGGGAACTGCAGACAGTCGACTGATGCAGGGTTTTGTCCTGAAATGTGGAGAATTCATTCCACCTATCCCCCCCCCCCCCCCCCCCCCCCCCCCCACAGATGCTGCTCATCCTGCTGAGCTCCTCCAGCACATGGCTTGTTGCTCCAGATTCCATCATCAGGCAATCTCCTTGCTGAGCATGCAAAGTATCCCCGAATTCTCACCCGCTGAAATACACCCTCTCCCCCCCCCCCCCCCCCCCCCCCCCCCCCGCCCACCTTGAAGCATTTCACCCCTCAAAGAGAAGCCTTCTTCACAGGCAACACATACACATGCAGGCAGAACAGCATTCAGAGTCAAGATCTACCCCCACTGGAGGAGTTATAATTGTATTAAAAAGGAATGGCCAATGCTGGTGTACGCCAAAGGTAGACACAAAGTGCTGGAGTAACTCAGTGAGTCAGGCTGCATCTCTGGAGAAAATGGATAGGTGATGTTTTGGGGCGGGACCCTTCTTCAGGCTGATTGTAGAGGGGGGGGGGGAGGATGGGGGGAACTAGAAGCAAGAAAAGACTAGGCCAAATCACGGCCGGCAACAGATGACCTCAGGCAGGGAGGTTCCCTGATAGGCCAATGATTGGCTCAGCATGGCGTGATCCCAAGAGGGATGTATCGTTGCAACTAGTGGACCTGGTTGCCTGACCTTTAGTGGAGGAAGGGGGAGGGAAGGCTTGGGGGGGGGGGGGGGGGCAATTGATAGGAGAGCGGAGGGGAGTGTATGCAGAACGTACCTAGAATTCAATGTTCATACTGTTGGGTTATCATTGTTTCATTGGGAATTTTTGAAAGCCCTTCTGCAGAAAATAAAAGTGGCCTTTAAATCAGAAACCGAGATGTTAAACATAATTAATTCTATAGCCAGAGCCACAGAGTAAAACTTTGAAGACTTTATGACAAGAATCTTGCTAATGGTTTCATGACAGTCTGCGGCAACTCAGGGTACATCGTTTCATGACAAATCAGTTATGCACTGAGGAGGAAATGATGGTACTACTGTGCTATGTGATTTGGTTCAGCTAGTTAATCAAAATCATGACCTTCGAATATTTGTATTCAAAATGATCCCCTTTCGTGCAATCATATTTGATATTTTCGTAAGATGACCATAGCTTCCCCTAGTTACTGGAGACTGTGTTTTATTTTCTTTCTCTGGCTCCCATCCCATGTTTGTTCAGCTGGTGAGCCCAGATTCCAATTCCCTGACCCCAGCTCTCCCTTGAAATCACCGACAACGGGCTTCTCTCTCGCTGCAAGCATTAGGGAGCGACCTCTTCCTCTCGTACATTCTGCTTTATCTCACTTCTGACTTCCAAGAGCTGGTTTCAATTAAAGTTGGGTGATTCACGTCAGTTGTTCAAATGTGGGTTGATTTCTCTTTCTCCTCTCCTCTGTCCATCCTCTTTCGCAGTGCTTTTCTCTTTGATGTCTTTGTCAGACAAAGGACTCACGCTATGATCTTTGCGGTTGCACAAATTGCCCAGGATTCTGGTTGGCTGCTATTAGCTGCGGTGTAAAGGTATGCCGTCTCAGAGCCATCAGTTTTGATCATCAGGAAAGATGTAAGTAGGTTTTAAATCGACACAAAATGCTGGAGTAACTCAGCGGGACAGGCAGCATCTCTGAATGAATGAATGAGTGAATAAGTTTATTGGCCAAGTATGTACACACACAAGGAATTTGCCTTGGTGCTCTGCTCGCAAATAACAACACGACCATTAAGAATAAAACATAAAACATTAAAACATTAATTTGGAATTTTAATTAAGAAGGAATAGGTGATGTTTCGGGTTGGGACCCTTCTTCAGACTCATTGTAACTTGTAAGTAGATTGTAACTTGTGTTGAGGTATTCTACATCTGCTAACTCCTCCAGATTCATTTGAAGGGTAACCAAACACACATCAGTGTCCTAGTCCAGACTGACTTTCCCCAACACTTTGGCCACTGTTGCTCTTAAGGACACAAAGTGCTGGAGTAACTCAACGGGTCAGGCAGAATCTCTGGAGAACATGGGTAGGTGACATTTCGGGTCGGGATCCACAGTTCATGTGCACCTCCATTAACCTGCCCCGCCAATGCCAGTGGGATAATCAAGGACGAGTCGCACCCTGGCCACTCCCTCTTCTCCCCTCTCCCATCAGGCAAAAGGTAAAGAAGTGTGAAAACGCACACCACCAGATTCAGGTACAATTTCTTCACAGTTGTTATCAGGCAACTGAATCATCCTACCACAACCAGAGAGCAGTGCTGAACTACTATCTACCTCTTTGATGACACTTGGACTGTCCTTGATTAGGTTTTGCTGGTTTTACCTTGCACTAAACGTTATTCCCTTAGCATGTATCTATACACTGTAAATGCATAGATTGTAATCATGTATTGTCTTTCTGCTGACTGGTTAGCTCACAACAAAAGCTATTCACTGTACTTCGGTACACGTGACAATAAACTAAACTAAACTTCCACATCCGGTGTTCCTCATGTGGCCTCCAGCATTTTGTTCCTCCGCAGGTATCTCCTCCTGCAACTCCTGTGGGATGTAACTCTTTTTTTAAACTTTTTTAGTTTAGTTTAGTTTAATTTATTGTCACATTCACAGAGGTACAGTGAAAAGCTTTTGTTGCGTGCTAAGCAGTCAGCGGAAAGACAATACATAATTACCATCGATCCATCCATAGTGTACGAATACATGATAAAGATATTTAGAGATTAAGGTTTGACATGATAAAGATTTTTGAGATACAGCGCGGAAACAGGCCTTTGGCCCACCGAGTCCGCACTGACCAGCAATTACCCCGTATGCTAACACTATCCTACACACTATTTGCAATTTTACTGAAACCAATTAACCTACAAATTGTGTAAGGGTCTCAACCAGAAATGTCGCCCATTCCTTCTCTCCTGAGATGCTGCCTCACCCACTGAGTTGCTCCAGCATTTTGTGTTAACCTACAAATTGTCTGTCTTTCGAGTGTGGTAGGAAATCGGAGTACCCAGAGAAAATCCACGCTGTCACAGGGAGGACGTACAAACACCGTACAGACAGCACCCGTAGTCAAGATTGAACCTGAGTCTGGCTCTGTAAGGCAGCAACTCTACAACTGCGCCAATGTGCCACTATGCCATCCTTTAATATACCTGTCCCTATACCTCCTTCGACGCCCCCATCCAGGGTCCCCAGCAGTGTCACAGTGCCTGCTGATCCCCATGGTGACCACTGAGGGCGGCATAGATTGCTTTTTTTAGTGTTGAATGATGTTTAACTAGTGTGTCATTATCATTTGTGTTACCTATTGAGTTCCCTATTTAGGTTCTGATGTTTGACTGTGCCTTTGCTCAGTCTTGAGTTACAATACAATACAATACAATTTATTGTCATTTGAGCCTCAGTGAGGCTCAAACGAAATTCTGTTTCCACAGCCATACAAACAAAGACAATTTCCTAGACATACACACAATTTAATTCACACAAACATCCATCACAGTGGACCCACTGTGTTGGAAGGCAAAGTCTTTTCTCTCCCCTGTTCTCCATGTCTCTCCCGATATCCAAGCCCCAGGCGGGCGATGCTAAGTCCCACGGCCATTTTAGGCCGTGCCGGGCGATTTACGGCCCCGCTCCCGGTCTAAAAGTCACTGTGTTGGAGCCCCCGGCGGGCGCTGGAATGTCCCACGGCCATGAAGTCGTGCCGGGCGCTGTACGTCCCCGCACAGTTAGATATAGCTCTTAGGGTTACTGGAATCACGGGATATGGGGAGAAAGCAGGAACAGGGTGCTGATTTTGGATGATCAGCCATGATCACATTGAATGGTAGTGCTGGCTTGAAGGGCCGAATGGCCTACTCCTGCCCCTATTTTCTATGTTTTCTTTGTCTTGGATGTTTCCCCTCAAGCTGAGTTTGTACTCTTGTTGAATCATGATTCTGGCAAAAGCCTTTTTGAGTTTAACCTACTCATGATCCTGTGCTTGGGTCAACTCAGCTCTTGACGTTGTTACAAGCAGCCCTTCCAGGTGAGACTGGGGTTTCTGTGCACCTCCTCATCTACTGCATCGGATGTTCCCAATGTGGTCTCCTATATTTCAAAATCTCCTTGAGGTATTTCCACTGGCACTTTTGTTCATCTCCATTGTTCAGTGAATATTGTTCACATGTTCAAAACTAACCTTCTGAAGCAGAATCTATCCCAAGATCTATCCTGGGAAGAGTTTAGAGGCAGATAGAGGAAAAGATTCAAGAACGTGCTCACGGCCTCCTTGATAAAGTAACACATCCTCACAATCTCCAGGGAATCTCTTGCCCATGCCACTTTAGCTTTATGTTTATCATTGTCATGTGTACTGAGGTAGAGTGCAAACATTTGTGATGCGTGTTGCCACCCAGAGAGTTGTGAATCTGTGGAGTTACCTGCCACAGAAGGCAGTGGAGGCCAACTCACTGGATGTGTTCCAGAGAGAGTTAGATATACATGTAGCTCTTAAGGCTAATGGAATCAAGGGATATGGGGAGAAAGCAGGAATGGGGTACTGAGTTTGAATGATCAGCCGTGATCATATTGAATGGCAGAGCTGGCTCGAAGGGCCGAATGGCCTATTCCTGCACCTATTTTCTATGTTTCTATCCAAATGGATCAGATAATACTGCACAGAAATACAATCTAGTCAAACTCAAGTACATTACACAGAGAAAAGTGCCAGATACACAGTGTAGATTGTAGTTCTCAGCATTGTAGCATATTAATTCCTGGGGCAAGGTGCAATGTCCACAATGAGTAGAGGTGAACCGGACAGTACCCAGGCTTATGGAAAGACTATTCAAAAGCCTGATAACAGGGGATGAAGGTGTTCCTGAACTTTTGGAATGATGTTGAGAACCTTGAATCTATACATTGAGAACATACTGAAACTTGGAGCACACCGTGGGAACGCACTACCTTGCAGGTTACCAAGTCATCCCCCCTGACTGCAGAGTAGTCTGTGATTTCTGCAAATGTCGCAAGAGAACCCACAAAATCAGAGTGGAAGTAAATCATCCCGTTACAGTTTTACAGTTTAGTTTATTGTCACGTGTACTGAGGTACAATGAAAAGCTTTTGTTGCATGCTATCCAGCGGAAAGACAATACATGATTACAATCGAGCCTTTTTCCAGTGTATAGATACATGATAAGGGAATAACATTTAATGCAAGGTAAACCCAGCAAAGCCCAACCAAGGATAGTTTCAGAAGATCACAGTTAAAGTGATATATGTTGCTGTAGGAATAGAGATTTAAGAATGTGGAGCGATTGTAAGATGTGATTGTAGATCTGCGTCTGTGGTTAGCACGCAAATAGTTGCCTGGGTTGGACGCCATCTTGGAATCTCTATCCTGAGGATCTGCCTAAGAAGGTGAGCGTACAAACTCCGTACAGACAAGCACCCAGAGTCAGGATCGAACCCGGGTCTCTGGCGCTGTAAGGCATCAACACTACCGCTGCGCCACCGTGCTGACCTTCTGTGTATATTGGAACCTGGAACATTGTAATGCTACCCTGTTTAAAATAAACCTAATCAAAGACCAAGAACAGCCTGACACAGTCACATCAGTGTGAGAGATATTTCTGCCTCGTAAAAAAATCCTGAACGAAATGAGAATAATAATCAGAATGTATCTGGGTAGTTAAATGTGGTGAATGAAAATATGATTCATATTTGAAAAACAAATCTGTCAATTAGAATACCAATCATTTTCTCATCAAAACAGCGCTACATAAACTGTGAATACTTTGTCTCTGGTGCCATCTGAACTGCAGATAGAATGATGTTGTATGTAAAAACCAAAACTGAACTATGTAATATTTTAGCAAGCAGCAAATGAAGTCCTACCTCCTAATTAGTCAGGATGCCCTGGGATACGAGATGATTTGGCTCCGTGTTATTGCGCTCAGCCAGATGCTGACTTATTACGACTTGGTCAGGTTTCATTTATTCTTCTGGAGTTATTTTGGTATAATTCTCCAAATTCCCAAGACTGAAAGGAAAGTCTTTAAGTTTCACAAGCTTGGGGCATCCAAAGATGTTTTCACAGTCATTTTAGTACGTTTGAAATGTCGTCACCATTGTTATGTAGGAAGTGGCTGCTTCAGAAGATGACAGGAAACCATAGAAAACATTGGCATAGGTGGCAAATTCTTCAGCGTTTCCAACACTGATATTTCTCGGTTGCTCTTTTTAATCAATGCTAGTTCAAGATTCAAGATTCAAGAGAGTTTATTGTCATGTGTCCCAGATAGGACAATGAAATTCTTGCTTTGCTTCAGCACAACAGAATTATAGTAGGCATGAATACGGAACAGATCAGTATGTCCATGTACCATTGTATAAATGTATACACACATGAATAAATAAAACAGATAAAGTGCAAATAAACAGATAATGGGCTATTAATGTTCAGAGTTTTGTTTGAGTTGAGTTCAATAGCCTGATGGCTGTGGGGAAGTAGCTATTTCTGAACCTGGACGTTGCAGTCTTCAGGCTCCTGCACCTTCAACCTGAAGGTAGCGGGGAGATGAGTCTGTGGCCAGGATGGTGTGGGTCCTTGATGATAGTTTATTTTCTTCATTGCTTTCTCCCAAAGTTTAGTTTAGTTTGGAGATACCGTGTGGAAACTGGCCCTTGGGCCGCACCGACTGCGATCCCCGCACATTATCACTACCATACACACGCTAGGGATAATTTACACTTACACCAAGCCAATTAACCCACGTACTTATACGCCTTTGGAGTGCGGGAGAAAACTGAAGACCTGGGAGAAAACCCACGTGGTCCCGGGGAGAACGTACGAACTCCGTATAGACAACACCCGTAGTTGGGATTGAACCCGGGTCTCTGGCACTGTAAGTACTGTAAGGCAGCAACTCTATTGCTGCACCACCGTGGTCACCCTAAAAGGTTCCCACTTCTTCTGTCACACTTCTCCATAGGTGCAAACTTTGCAAACAAAGGTTTGATGGCCTTTGATTTGGTTTGGTGACCTTTGCAATGGTGATCTTTCTTCATTCTATATTTTTCTTCACCATATATTTGTTTCTCAGCAGGCTCTTTGACCGTGGCAGAAACCGCAGCAAATCTTGAGCTCAGCTGGCCGCAATACTTGCACGTTTTCCAGGAGGAATCACCGCATGGTGAATAAGAGCAAAAATCCATCAGTTTTCCTTCTCTCTCTCTCTGACCCAGCAGAACAGAGCTCATCCGTGACTCCATGGGTGGCATGCTGACCTTTATCATTATGCTCGCTGCTCAAGTTCTACACGAAATGCTAAGATTGCACTCCAATGTAATACCGAGGAATTGAACATAAAATATGGAAAAGTACTACACAGGAACAGGTCCTTCAGCCCACAATATCTGTGTTGAATATGATGCCAAGATGAACTAATCTCATCTGTCCTTGCATAATTTGTGTTCCCTCCATTCTCTGCACATTCATGTGTCAATGCAAAATACTCTAAAATGCCACCATCATACCTACAGCGGAAGGCACTCCTGAAGCATGCTCCAGACACCCACCCACTCTGTGTAACAACCTTCCCCGCACACCTCCCCCTAAACATTGCCCCTCTCACATTAAAGACTGCTTTCCAGTCTTTGACATTTCCATCTTGGGAAAAATTTTCTGACTATTTATTTTATTTAAACCTCTCAAATTTGCATATACCTCTATCAGGTCTCCGTTCACCCTTCGAAGCTCCAGAGAAAACAGACCAAATTTGTCCAACCCCTCCATGTAGCTAATACCACCAAATCCAGGCAGCATTCTGGGAAACCTTTTTCTGCACCCTCTCCAAAGACTCCACATTCTCCCTGGAATTTGTTGACCACAACTGCGCGCAATACTCCAAATGCAGCCGAACCAAAGTCTCGTAGCCTTTTGGATGAGATATTATACCAATATTTTAAACCAGCCGTTCCATCCTCCACAACCAACAATGGAGTCACCTCCTCCGCAGCCAACAATGGATCATTGTGGGCTCCTCAGTCATCGGTGCCTACAGATTTGTTCTGTATCTTTTCAATCCTCTAGTTTTCCTCTTCTCTGACTGTTCGAAGAAGGGTCTCGACCCGAACTGTCAGATATTACATTTCTCCAGAGGTGTTGCCTGACCCGCAGAGTTACTCCAGGATTCTAGGTCTCTCTTTGGCGTAAACCAGCATCTGCAGTTCCTTCCAATATAATCTGAAGAAGGGTTCCGACCTGAAATGTCACCTATCAATTCTCTCCACAGATGCTGGCTGATCTGCTGAGTTCCTCCAGCACTTTGTGTTTGGTTAAACCAACCATCTTTCTCCCGCTCTCAAGATGCATTTTATGGACTCCATGTACTATTCTGAAGGAAAGCAAGTAGTTATCCCTGGTATATTAAACAAAATGATCTAGAAATTTACATAGATGATTTTCCCATTGCTGTCTGCTAGAGTATCTTCTGTGTAAATACATTGATTTTCTTACACCAACGATAGACACAAAGTGTTGGAGATACCTAAAGGGCCTGCCCCACTTTCCCGAGTTATTCACAAATTCTCCCGAGTTTTCCCCTTGATTCAAACTTGCAGAATGTCCGTAACGAGTCCGTAACGAGGCCGTAGGAGTCCGTGGATATATCGTAGCGGCTCGTTATGCCAGCCGTAGGTATTCGGGGCTATTTTTTCACTCGTGGACATTTTTGATCATGCTGGAAAAAACGTCCCGACTTACCTGATGTCCTGAGTACCTACGGCTGACATAACGAGCCGCTACGATATATCCACGGACTTCTACGGTGTGTTTGTGAATAACTCGGGAGAATTCGTGAAAAACTTGGGAAAATGGGACAAGTAACAGGTTAGGCAGCATCTCTGTAGAAAATGCATGGTCCAGACCCTTCTCCTGACTGAAACATTACCTATTTATTTCCTCCGTAGATGCTGCCTGACCCGCTGAGGTACTCCAGCATATTGTGTCTATCCTTGGTATAAACCAGCATCTGCAGTTCCTTTTTATTATATATTGCTTTGAGATGACATTGAGACTATTGGAATGAAGATGGACAGGAGCCAACTAAATATTTCTCAAAAAATTGCTTAGCTGGTTAAAAGGTACTTTGGAGTATTCAGAAGAGAACACCAAAGGAGTTATATAATTGACAGTTTTTCTTTTGTCACCTTGCAACTAGAATTAGCCAGCTTAACAGAGACCAATTGACTGAAGTGAGAATCTTCCTGAATCTTCAAAACCGAAAGCAAAGAGTAAGGTTACCATTTGCACTATCATAGAAACCTCTGTTTCTTTATAAGCTGCTCAAGTCCCTGTCACCACTATTTCAAAGGCAAACAAAGGAGACAGCATAATGGAATATTATGAGGCTGCAACACTACTCAAGGTTGATGTGACATTGAGCTTCATTCTTCCAGTCTACGATATCATCTAAATCTCCTGATGTGTACATGGTATATTTGAATATCTCTGATGTGTTTTGTTATAGGCAAGCAAAATTATAATAGCTCACATCAAAAGCAGCTTTTATGGGTTCAATAATCACATTGTACCCACAGGCTACTCATCTTGGTGTACCCCCCTCAAGGAGATACCCTCCAATGGACCATCTGGTGCTGAAATACTCCATGTGATAACATTTATTGGATTTGCTTTTCTTTCCAACATTTTCATAAAATGTTAGGTATGGAAATTTGTCTTAACTGTAGCAGAATTCTAGTGTGTGTGTGTGTGTGTGTGTGTGTGTGTGTGTGTGTGTGTGTGTGTGTGTGTGTGTGTGTGTGTGTGTGTGTGTGTGTGTGTGTGTGTGGTAAAGTTGAGCCACGAGGGGAAATTATCCCAATACCCCAAAGTAGTATTGAAGGGGCAGCTACTTTGCTATCTTGCTATTTGCCCCTACTCAGCCTCCATGAGCTATTGGGTGCATCCCCTGATGCAAGAGACTGGAGAGGTTGAGTTTGGTTTCCTTGGGATTGAGGAGCAGTTGATAGAAGCACACAAAATTTAGTTTTGGTTTAGATTTTTTGTTGTTTAGAGATACAGAGCAGAAGCAGGCCCTTCGGCCCACTGAGTCCGTGCTGACCAGCGATCCCCGCACGCTACTGCTATCCTACACACTCTAGGGACAAGTTATATTTATACCAAGCCAATTAACCTACAAACCTGTACGTCTTTGGAATGTGAGAGGAAACCAAAGATCTTGGAGAAGACCCACGCGGGTCATGGAGAGAACGTGCAAACTCTGTACAGACAAGCACCCGTAGTCGGGATCGAACCCGGGTCTCTGGCGCTGTAAGGCAGTATCGTTACTGTTGCGCGACCATGAGAGGTTTAGATAGACGAGATAATGTGATATTTTCTCCCATGATGGAAATGTCTGAAGTGAGGGGGCATTAGGTTTATTTTTATTTTGACTAAATGGAAGATACTGTGCTGCCCCATAGTGAGGAGGAAGATGATTAGGGGAATTAGTTTAAAAAGCAATGTTTTGTTTAGTTTAGTTTAGAGATACAGCGCAGAAACAGGCCCTTCGGTCCACCGAGTCCGTGCTGACCTGCAATCTCTGTACACGAACACTATTCGAAACACTAGGGACAATATATAATTTTTATAAAGCCAATTTAACTACAAACCTGCACATCTTTGGAGTGTGGGAGGAAACTGGAGCACCCAGGAACACCCACGTGGTCACGAGGTGAACATACAGTACAATCTCCGTGCAGCCATCACCTGTAGTCAGGATCAAACCCAGATCACTGGCACTGTGAGGCAACAACCTTACTCGCTGCTGCCTCTGAGGATCTGTTTTTCACCCAGAGCTTTGTGCCGTTAGAATGCATTACCTGAGAAGATGATGGAGATAAGTCCCCTCACAATATTAGAACTCGATAAGCATTTGAATCGTCTTGAAAAGCAGACTATGTACCAAGTATTGGCAAATGGGATAAATATAAACAGATGCTCAATGGTTAGCATGGACATGGTGGGCCAAATGGCCTGTTTTCTGTGTTGTGTGACTCTATGGCTCTATGAACATCAGCCAATGTTTGTTACTACATTCAACAGTGGTGATTTGGTTGCACATCGAGCCAGATGGTTGTTGATTCATTTAAGAGCAGTGGGAATAGCCTCGTGTAATGTTGAGCACAATATCGATTGGCTAGATTATGAATAACACTTTGATGTTTAAACAGGTCTTGTGTTTAAAATCAACTGTGATTAATCTTGGGCAAACATGCTAATGACTTATGTGTAATATTAAGGATTTTAGACAGTCGAACCTCACCCTTCACATTAATAATCTACAGATTGGGACACCCTACTTGATGCTGATCCAGATGAGATTCATTCCATGCTTTTCTTTGCTTATGTGTTGCTGTCATTGGCTTTAGTATCATTGCAGTTTGTTTGTGAAACCTCTCTCTGCCCCGAGGCTGTGGTTTTCTTGCCTTATGGTCAAACTCCTACATTTTTCCAACCCCCTCTGTCTATCCTTCTGTCCACCAGTGGCCACCTCACTTTTTATGTTCTCTTCGCTGAAAGAAGGAGAGAACTGGGGAGAGGTGAGTGGGTGATGCATCTCTGTGTTAGATTTTACACATCCACACCTTACTCTCTGTAAAACGTGTATCTAATCAGACAAGACTGCCTCCATTTCACTGGAGAGGCATTCCCAGAGGTGAAGTTGCCACTTTGATATTCAGGGAGGTCCCTATCCCATCGGTAGATGGTTCAAAGGCAGGTATAGAGCTTTGGCCAAAAGGCACAGGGAGGATCAGAGATTAGTCATGATCAGTATCTCTTTATGTTCTGGCAGTGAAAATAAAAGTCAATGAGGGCTTTCATAATGGAATTGGGTAAGAATGAGGGAAAATAGTTTTCAAGGCTGCGGGGAAATGGTGGGGAGATGGGAATGACAGAGTTGATGTACTAGGAGACACAAGAGACCACTGATGGTGGAATTTGGAGCAAATTTCCGGAGATTCCAGCATTTACCACACTTGCATCTCCTCGAAATGATGCCCAGTTTGAAGACGTTCTCCTCCTCTATCCCACAGGCCCTCTGTGAGACTCACCCTCACTGCTCTCCCTCTGTGATTCTTACAGCTTTCTGCTCTTTCACCATGTTCTCACCCCTACTTGCTACTACAGTAAGATGTTTTTCCTCAGTATTTTTCTTTGCCATCATTTTGCCCCACCTGGCTTACAGCTCTATGTCCAGGCCTTCCAGTTTGGTCCAGCCAGGATCTCAGGTACCTGCACTCCATTCATTCCTACTCCCAATAGTTTGTCCATCATGCTCTAACTCTGCACTCTCAGACATGTGGCGGGATCTTCTGGTCTTTTAATTTAGTTTAGTTTAGAGATACATGGTGGAAACAGGCCCTTCGGCCCACTGAGTCCGCGACGACCAGCGATCCCCGCACATGGCTGCAGGAAAACCAGTCGCGCTCCTCTGCCTCAGTGGGACGATCCTCAAGGACAGGGTCTTAGAATAAGGGGTAGGCCATATAGGGCAGAGATACGGAAATAATTTTTCACCCAGAGCTATGAACCTGTGGAATTCTCTGCCACAAAAGGCAGTGGAGGCCAATTCACTGGATGTTTTCAAGAGAGAGTTAGATTTAGCTCTAAGGGCTAAACATGAGATGTTTCTGCATTGGAGTCTTCTGTCAGGAATAACTGTACAATTAGACAGCACGTTCAATAAACTTTGGTGCAAGTTTGACCCATGTCATTCTATGAATGATTTAGGAACGATGATTGTGTGTGTGTGTATGCGTTTGTGAGCATGTGTACTTGTGCAAATGTTTGTGTGTGCATGCGTGTACATGCGTGTACATGCAGATAGACACACATATATGCATGTACATGTGACGCAGTGTCACAGCTGGCAGAGCTGCCACCTCACAGCGCCAGAGACCGAAGCTCGATCCTAACTTGGGTGTTGTCTGTGTGGAGTTTGCACGTTCAACCTGTCACCGCGTGGGTATCCTCCGGGTTCTCTGGCTTCCTCCAACATCCCAAAGATGTGCAAGTATACAAGTTAATCATCGCTAGCGTGTTGAGAGTGGGCATTTGGTCCACATTTGGTCCATATCCCTCCAAACCTGTCCTATCCATGTACCTGTCTAACTGTTTCTTAAACGTTGGGATAGTCCCAGCCTCAATAATGGGATAACATAGCACTACTGTGATCGATGGTTGGCATGGACTCGGTGGGCCGAAGGACCAGTTTCCATGCTGTATCTTTTAATCAATCAATGAGTGTGTGAATGTATCGATCGGTTTACTTGGTTGCACTCCTGTGATTGCCGCCACTTGCTTTATTTTGGTTCCTCTACACTCCACCAGAATATTCTGTCCATCTTCTCCAACCCTTTGAAGGACACCAAAGCTGACAATGAACGTTTCCCAGTTAGGACTGAAGAGTGACAAATTATTCCTCACTCATCTTTAATTTCTAGTTTGCTACTCAGAATGAAATCAGCACAGCCCAGGAATCACATGCAGCAATTTATTTATGTGAAATAAAGTCATAAAGTCATAGAGTGATACAGCGCGGATACAGGCTCTTCGCCCAACTTGCCCACATTGGCCAACATGTCCCAGCTACACTAGTCCCACCTGCCCACATTTGGTCCATATCCCTCCAAACCTGTCCTATCCATGTACGAAGGTAGCCGGTTCGAATCCCGCTTGGAGTGCATACTGTCGTTGTGTCCTTGGGCAAGACACTTCACCCACCTTTGCCTGTGTGTGAATGTGTGTGAGTGATTGGTGGTGGTCGGAGGGGCCGTAGGCGCAGATTGGCAGCCACGCTTCCGTCAGTCTGCCCCAGGGCAGCTGTGGCTACAGAAGTAGCTTACCACCACCGAGTGTGACTGAGGAGTGAATGAATAATGCGATGTAAAGCGCCTTGAGTATTAGAAAGGCATTATATAAATCCCATCCATTATTATTATTATTACCTGTCTAACTGTTTCTTAAAAGTTGGGACAGTTCCAGCCTCAACAACGTCCTCTAGCAGCTTGTTCCATACATCTGCCACCCTTTATGTGAAAAAGTTACCCTTCAGATTTCTATTAAATCTTTTCCCCTTCATCTTAAACCTATGTTCTCTGGTCCTCGATTCACCTACTCTGGGCAAGAGACTGTGCATACACCCAATCTATTCCTCTCGAGTGTGCGACTGTCAGCTATAATGTCTCCAGAACATTATTTCACGTTGCATAGGATCATAGAATCATAGTGCATGGACACAGGCCCAACTCGTCTATGCCAACTAAGGTGCCCCATCTCGTTAGTCCCATTTGCCTGTGCTTGGCCCATTTCCTTCTCACTCCATCGCAGGGGACAGACTTCTGACCGACATACACTACAAACCAACTGACTCACATGGCTATCTGGACTACACGTCTTCCCACCCTGCCCCCTGTAAAGACTCCATCCCCTACTCCCAATAATATAATATAATAATAATAATATATCTTTTATTGTCATTGCAACGAGATTTAGTGTGCAGCTCCACTGATGTACAAGAAAGGTAAATAAATACAATACATAAATAAACAAGCTGAATTGATTGACGTGACCATCTGAGGGAGACTGTCCAAAGGGGGTGGGTGGGGGGGCACTCATTAGGGCCGGTTCAGAGCCGCTATAGCTCCAATTCCTCCGCCTACGCCGCATCTGCTCCCAGGATGAGACGTTCCACACCAGGGCATCGGAAATGTCCTCGTTCTTCAGGGAACGGGAATTCCCCTCCTCCACCATAGATGAGGCTCGCACCAGGGTCTCATCCATACCCCACAACACTGCTCTCTCTCCCCATCGCCGCACTCGCAACAAGGGCAGAGTCCCCCTAGTCCTCACCTTTCATCCCACCAGCCGGCAAACACAACAAATAATCCTCCGCCATTTCCGCCACCTCCAATGTGACCCCACCACTCGCCACATCTTCCCATCTCCCCCTATGTCTGCCTTCCGCAAAGACCGCTCCCTCCGCAACTCCCTTGTCAATTCTTCCCTTCCCTCCCGTACCACCCCCTCCCCGGGCACTTTCCGTTGCAACTGCAAGAAATGCAACACCTGTCCCTTCACCTCCCCCCTCGACTCCATTCAAGGACCCAAGCAGTCGTTCCAGGTGCGACAAAGGTTCACCTGTATCTCCTCCAACCTCATTTACTGCATCCGCTGCTCTAGATGTCAGCTGATTTACATCGGGGAGACTAAGCGGAGGTTGGGCGATCTTTTCGCCGAACACCTCCGCTCAGTCCGCAATAACCTACCTGAACTCCCGGTGGCTCAGCACTTCAACTCCCCTCCCATTCCCAATCCGACCTCTCTGTCCTGGGTCTCCTCCATTGCCAGAGTGAGCAACACCGGAAATTGGAGGAACAGCACCTCATATTCCGCCTGGGTTGCTTGCGTCCGGATGGCATGATTGGTGAATTCTCCCAGTTTTGCAAGCCCTTGCTGTCTCCTCCCCTTCCTTACCCCTCGAGCTGTCTCCTCCCATCCCCCCGCCCTCGGGCACCTCCTCCTCCCTTTTTCCTTCCTTCTCCCCCACACCCCCCATCTGTCTGAAGAAGGGTTTCGGCCCGAAACGTCGCCTATTTCCTTCGCTCCATAGATGCTGCTGCACCCGCTGAGTTTCTCCAGCATTTTTGTGTACCTTCCTTCTAAACCTTGCCTATTCACATATCAGCTTCTTCCTGTTTGTTTGCATGAGATTGTCAGAGCAAATATTTGATTTTTGCAAGATTCAAAACTTTTGTCAAGATGTGCGCCCTCCATAGACACAAAATGCTGGTGTAACTCAGCGGGTCAGGCAACATCTCTAGGGAAAAGGAATACTGTAGATAACATTTCAGGTCGAGACCCTTCAGATTTTTGTGTTACCCTTCTTCAGTCGACCCGAAAAGTCACCTATTCCTTTCCTCCAGAGATGATGCCTGACCTGCTGAGTTACTCCAGCATTTAATAGACTATAGACAATAGGTGCAGGAGTAGGCCATTCGGCCCTTCGAGCCAGCACCACCATTCAATGTGATCATGGCTAATCATCCCCAATCATTACCCCGTTCCTGCCTTCTCCCCATATCCCATGACTCCGTTCTTTTTAAGAGCCCTATCTAGCGCTCTCTTGGGTGTAAACCAGCATCTGCAGTTTCTTCCTACACCCTGTGTGCCTTCCATCTTCACTGTGTCACGGACCTTCATAGTCAAAGACTACAAAGGTGCAAGATCCACCATACCAGCAAATGCCAACCTCCATCAATGGGAAAGGTGCTGCACTACTGAACACAGGGAACAAGTGGAATTGAGGAATCAGTCAGGTCATTGTGTAAATACTTCGCCACTGCGGGATTCAGAAAATCGGGGGGGGGGGGGGGGGGGGGGAGCAAAAGGAGGGGAGTTGATGCGATCTTGCCATTGAGGAGGAGGTGGAGGGGGGTAGTTTCTCGACGTCCGTGACCACATGCATTTACAGAACAGTTGTTGCCTCTTGGCCTCAGCTCTGGCAGGACGTGGGTGTGAAATTGCAAAGTGAGAAATGTGGGTGGGATACCAGGCGCCAGCTTCAATACAGCCATAAGATAACTTTCTCCTGTAGATTGTAATCCTCTGTCTGCACATTTGGCACATTGAAACTATAGACTGTGGTTTTGCTGCTCCGGGAAAATGAAAAGCCACCATTCGACTACACTCTTCATTTTGATGCCCCCCCCCCAGCAAAGTGATAGAAGTGATAGTAAATCTTTGGGTCACAATACATCACACTAGGAACTCAGTCAGTTAACTATACCCTGCCTGACTACTTCCTGCCTGACCGTTCCACAGGCTCAAGAATGATTTCCACTCCCGTCCTGAGGGGAACATAGAACCCATGAGCAGCTGAGAACAAAGACCTGTCGGGCCGCTGCCTGCAGGGGGAAGCTCAGAAGTACTGAAGACAGGAAAGTCAAGGACTTTCATAAGGTCATGTCATAAGGTCATAAGTGATAGGAGCAGAATTAGGCCATTCGGCCAATCATGTCTACTCCGCCATTCAATCATCTATCTCTCCCTCCTAACCCCATTCTCCTGCCTTCTCCCCATAACCCTCGATGATGGATGTGAGGAGTGGGCTGGTAGGAGAAGGACTGGAGCATTGCCTCCAGCACCATCAAGGTCAGCTGCAGGAGGCACCCCCAGAAGCAGTCGGGCGAGGAGTGGGCCATCGGGTCGTGGGACTGCAGCAGCCTGGGCTTACCTGGACTTACCTAGGCATACAAGTCAAGTCAAGTCAAGTCTATTCGTCACATACACATACGAAATGTGCAGTGAAATGAAAAGTGGCAATGCTCGCGGACTTTGTGCAAAAAGACAAACAAACAAACAACCAAACAAACTACAAACAGAATGGAACAGAATCACATATTATTTTACATATTAAATATTGTGGGCGGAAGGAAAATGGGTACCCAGATATTTAAAACAGTTCACCCTATCCACAGTATCCCCATTTATTCTCAATGGAGTGTACGTCCTCGGATAATGTGCCCTCCTAAAGTCCACGATCACCTCCTTAGTTTGTTTGATGTTCAAGAGGAGGCTGTTGTCCTGACACCAGAGTGCCAGATCAGCCACCTCCTCCCGTTAGGCCTTCTCATCATTGTCTGAGATCAGGCCCACCACCACAGTGCCATCAGCAAACTTGATTATTGAGTTGGAGCTGAACCTAGCCACACAGTCATGTGTGTACAGGGAGTACAATAGTAGAATACCTTGGCTTACCTGGGCTTACAATAACCCAGAGGAACAGGCCCTTCATCCAACAATGTCTGTGGTGAACATAATGCCGAGTTAAACCCATTTTCTCTGCCTGCCTGTGATCCATACATGCAACTAATCTTGCACACACCAAAGATGGAGTGGAGATCACCCGCCTACTATGACACTTTGGGGTGTGCAACCATAACTCCATTACCGGGGCAATGACCTTGCAATGGACTTCATCATTTTCTTTCCTTAATTCCATATTTTCCTCTTTGATCGGGACTTTGCTGCCTCCAACGGTGATGCAGTGGTAGAGTTGCTGCCTTACAGCACCAGAGATCCGGGTTCAATCCTGACCACGGGGTGCTGTCTGCGCGGAGTTTATATGTTCTCCCCGTGACCTGCGTGGGTTTTCTCCAGGTACTCCGGTTTCCTCCCACACTCCAAAGGCATACATACAGGTTTGTCGGTTAGCTGGCTTTGTATAATTGTAAAATGCCCCTGGTGTGTGCAGGATAGCGTCAGCCTGCGGGGATCACTGGTTGGCGTGGACTCGACGGGCCGAAGGGCCTGTTTCCATGCTGTATCTCTAAACAAAACTAAACCAAGATTCTGCCTCGAATGCAATGCCACCGAGGGTCATTTTGCAGATGTGAGATTGGGCAGTTGCTAAAGAGAGTCGGGTCGGTCGTGGAAAGCCGCTCAGCATGTCCTGCTTGAGCTCATCTGGTACCAATACGCAGACATTCCCAGCAGCAATCACTGGGTCATCATCGGCTAGGACGCCCAAGTCAGAGACAGCAAATTCCACTTTTATTACGTGGGCCTGCCGCCAATGTTTGGGGAGCTGCCTGCCACAATTCCATCTGTTTCTCCACAAAAACAGAGAAGCTGTGACCTTGCCTCTAATGTGCAAGAATGGGCTTGTTAATCCTGAGAAATAGGACCTCCCGAATAAATCAAATGCCACATTCAAGTCATTGTAGCTGGGAGACAGCGTGTGGGGGGGGGGGAGGGGGGCACATTCGCCCTTGTCACAAAAGAGCTGGGGTGAAGGGCCTGTTTGATTCCCACCTCCCCCTCACCCGAGGCCTCTTAATCTAAGTTTAGCCAGGACTGAGTGTGGTAAAATTCCAATAACCCAAAACCCTTGGGGACTTTTTTAAATTCAGGGCGGGCAGATTGTTTCAGACCATTGGATGTTCTTTCCATTAATACCTGCAAACCAAATTTAATTGATGTGACGGAGTTTTCCCAGTCGAGCCTGGCGAAATTTTAAAAGAAAGCAGGAAAGTGAGTGTAAAGGGAGCATGTGAAATGGGTTCCCAGTGTGTTTCTGAGCAGCCTGGGAACAGGGCCCCAGTGTGTTTAAAGGGAGCACAGGAAGCATCACCCAGATGCATAGCAATTGGGATTTCTAAACAAATGCAGATTATCAGAGCTTTACTTTAGTTGTAGCCAAAACAAGCCTAGAGGGGTCACAGTTAATTGACCAAGCCAAGGATATTTCTGCCTCTGATTGCCCATAGTGAGATCTCGCATGTTGAGTGCAAAATGGTGGAGGGAAGGCCGGAAGTAATTTTGTTTCCCATTCCTGTGTGCTGGAAAATAGAATTCCATTGTCTACGGATCAGGATCTGAAAGTGTGTGATGTCTGTGTTTGGCACACATCAAGACAAGAGTCTAGTTTAGTTTAGTGTAGAGATACAGCATAGAAACAGGCCCATCAGCCCACCGAGTCCGCTCCGACTAGCGATCCCCATGCACTACTTCTATCCTACATAATAGGGACAATTTAAAGAATCCAATTAACCTACTTCAGTCTGAAGAAGGGTTTCGGCCCGAAACGTTGCCTATTTCCTTCGCTCCATAGATGCTGCTGCACCCGCTGAGTTTCTCCAGCACTTTTGTCTACCATTGATTTTCCAGCATCTGCAGCTCCTTCTTAAACCAATTAACCTACAACCCTGTACGTCTTTGAAGTCTGGCAAGAAACCGGAGCACCCGGAGAAAACCCACGTGGTCACGGGGAGAACGTACAAACTGCGTGCAGACTGCCACCCTTACTCAGGATTGAATCCGGGACTCTGGCACTGTATGGCAGCAACTCCACCGCTGCTTCACTGTGCCCCCCAAGAGACAAGATTGCTTAATTCTCTTATGCACCGGGAATGATTCAATGATATTTTATTGTCACATGTACCTAGGTACAGTGAAATGCTTAGTTTTGCACACAACCTGGTAAAATCAAACAGCAGACCTCACCTAGGCAGTACACAAGAGTTGCCCAGTTTCTGGTGCTGACAAAGTTACATAAAGTTCATCAAACAGACTTATCTTCTGCTCACAGCACTCCCACCCTCAGCAAGTCCCCTCTTTACAGGTATATTAACGTAACAACACAAGAAATAAATATACAACAAACAATACTGCAATAAATTATCATATAAGGTAACCCAACCAAAATAGTGCAAACCAAATATCGAGTGCAACCAGTACAAACTCCACTGTAGGTCGATGCTGAGGCAGGGTTGTGTTTAAGTGTGGTTCAAGAGGCTGATGGTTACTGGGAAGAAGCTGGTCTTGAACCTGTAGGTCCTGGTTATCAGGCTCATGTACCTTCTTCCCGATGGGATTTCAGCAGTGAGATGATCTTCTTGAGGCAGCAACTCCTGCACATCCCTGCAATGGTCAATACCTGTGATGGACCGGGCAGTGCCCACCATTTTCTGCAGCCTCCTTCATTCTTGGACGTATGAGTTACCGAACCTCAGGAGACACTCTGCTCTTGCCCTGGTTTCAGTGAGAACCACGGTGTTACTGAAAGGTCTGCAAGAGCAGCCGAGGCTTGAAGATTCACCAGACCCAGATGAAGTGTTTGGAGGAAGAGGGAGTGTCACATCGCACAGGTATTTTACCAGGTGAGACGCAGGAGGAGCTGTGCCGGGAATCACCCCATTGAGCCCGAAGCCTCCAAGTGGTGCAACTAGTCTCTCAGAACAGATCTCTGGAGAAGGTTCGAGTCAAATGGCCACAGGCCTGCAAGACAGCAGTCTGGCATCAGTTTGACGAGGACGTCGATGACCAAGTACGAAGAGCTGGTCATAGACTGCCGCAAGCAGGGCTGGAAGGCAAGGTGTATGCCCATCGAGGTTGGCTGTAGAGGTTTTGCAGAGCAATCGCTCTACAAAGCCTTGAGTGCACTGGGCATCAACGGAATGGCGAGGAGAAGAGCCATCAAGAACACCAGAGGCAGAGGAGAAAGCCTCGAGATGGCTCTGGATCAGGAGAGAAGGTCCATGGAGAGGAGCGAATGCCACCTGAACACATGTCATGGTCGGATCAACCACGGCTGAGTCGTCTGGGTGAAGGAGTCTGATGTTGAAAGACCCGAAACACACAATGACCCCAGGTTACATCACTGATGATGTGTTCAGGAGTATCAATAGATGTATTTTTATCAATCAAAAAACTATTTGTTCATCTCTGCAAACAATGATCTTTACCATTTTTAGGCGATCTGTGAATCTCATCAAGTAACTCTCCAAGTAGCAGCTTTATATTTTATTTGTTATTAACTTTTTCGGTTAAGGGGCATCACTTTCAAGGCCAGCAGTTGTTTCCCTTCCCTAAATGTCGAAGAGAAGGTCATGGTGAACTATTGGGACCACTAATGTCTTCCTAGGGAAGTTGCTGTCCCAGTGCACTTAGAATATAGAACATAGAGCAGTACAGAAGATAGATACAAAATGTTGGAGTAACTCAGCGGGACAGACAGACTCTGAAGAAGGGTCTCGACCCAAAACGTCACCCATTCCTTCTATTCAGAGATGCTGCCTGTTCCGCTGAGTTACTCCAGCATTTTATGCCTATCTTCGATGCAAACCAGCATCTGCAGTTCTTTTCCAGGCAATTCTTCAGTAAGTGTCTACTTTTAAGCTTCTGAAAACCCGAAAATAAAACTTAAATTTGTGCAACTTTGAACGTCGTTTCACATAGATGAACATCTCTCCTATGGGAAAAATATGTTTGGCGCAATCTTTTAGAGAATTTATTTTACTTTTTCCTCATTTATTCCCAGATTGCCCATTGCATTCTGTCATATCTGCCATATTTTTATGATTTATATAACTGATTTAAGAATATAAATCTAATTTTTGTCACAGTCTTTCGAATTATAGAGTATATATCTCAAGTGAACCACCAAAAAAAAAAAGTTTTCAGTCCAACACATCGATTTTAAACCTTCGTAGCAGTTCACTGCCCAAAAAAGTGGTGATTTTCAGTAGGAATGGTAACCTTCACATAACTTTTCACCTCTAATACAATATTAACTCCAGATGAATAAACCGCGGCCCTCGTCAGCCCTTGTTCCCCGGTGGAGGGGGGGGAGGGGGGAGGAGGGGGGGGGGAGGGGGGTAGGGAGGGGGGGTGGGGGGGGGAAGGGAGGGGGGGGGAAGGGAGGGGGGGGGTAGGGAGGGGGGGTGGGGGAGGGAACAAGAGCTGAAAAGGGCCGGGCGTTAAGTGGGACACCGGACCTTACTGCAGACTGAGTTTTGGCTTCAGTCTCCCGGTTGTGGTGAGTTGTAGCGTTACCTACCTGACACAGCCCTGCTGTGGGACAATGCCAGGGACGCAGACAGTTCCGATTCAGCTTGTCAGTGATTATTGTACTCGTCAGAGCCTCAGGCTTTGGAGTGAAGAGCACCTGGTGCAATATCATCGTGGAGCACTGAAGGATACTGTAGATTACTGATTATGGATGATCAGCCATGATCATATTGAACGGCGGTGCTGGCTCAAAGGGCCGAATGGCCTACTCCTGCACCTATTTTCTATGTTTCTATGTTTCTATGCACTGTAAGGACGCTTGTGAGTAAAGAACAGGAACAAATGCCTTCAGGATAAAAGAGGAATCTGAAAGAAACCGGGACTGTTGGAAGGGAGTCCAATATTTTTTGACACATGCAATAGCAAGCTGCCTTGAGGTGCCCTCAGGGAACTAGTAGTGTTTCACCGAAAGGTACTGATGCGAAATAGACACAGACATTCCTCTAGATATTCAACGGAGGTGTCAATAAATCTCTTTGGAGGCAAACTATACTGTCAAAAATATTACATCTACAGTATTTCTGCAGGTAAAGAAGGTCGCTGCCTTTAAAACTTCTGCTTCTGCAACATGCCTTAGGTTGGTTTTTCCATCTATATTTAAGGTGCAAAATGCAAAGTGCTGGGGGAACTCAGTGTGTCAGGCAGCATCTGTGAAGGGAATGGTCAGGTAATGTTTCAGGTCGCGACCCTTCTTCAGAATGACGGAGAAGGTGGCGAAGAAAGCTGGGGAAAGGGAGGGGGGAGTGATTGATGGTGACATCCAAGTGATAGGTGGATACAGGTGAGAATGTTAGGATTTGTGGATGGGTGGAGTCAGTGACAAAGGCTAGAGTGAAAAGAAGACGAAAGGGTGTCAGATAAAGAAGGAAGGAGAGGAGTGAAATGTAAAGCTGGAAAGAGCGATATGGGTGGAAGGAGACTGGGGAAGGGGTAAGATGGGATAAAGGGAATATGGGACTCAGGATGAGAGATGGAGTGTACGGGGTGGAAAAGGAGCTGGGTGACTGGTGTGGTGGGAAATAGTGAGATAAATGTCTGCACACTGGTATGTGGGGGTTGGGGGTGGTGGGCAGGGGAAATAGAAGGGGATATTACTTGAAATTAGAAAACTTAATGTTCGTAACATTGAGTTGTAAACAATCAACAATCAGTTTTATTCGTCACATTGCACATAAAGTGCAAGTGAAATGAATTTGTCAGCAGCGGTACAATGAGAAAGAACACACAATACACGATAAAAAATTTAACACAAATATTGGCCAGTCCTCCTCCATTTTCCCCCGTGGTCGGGACCTCAACCTTCTGCAGCCGTTGCTGTGGGCGTCCAGATGGTAAAGGGACAAGGTAAAAGTCAAGGTAAGTCCAGAATCGTCTCCTCCCCACCGGAGACCACGGCTTCAGGCCGCAGGCCGGCGGTCGTAGATTCAAAGTTCGCGCCGCAACCAGAAGCACCGCAGACTGCAGGGCCGGCGATCTGGAGCTCTTCTCCAGGGATCCCTGGCGAGGGACCCTAGTCCTGATGGTAAGTCGCCATGGCGCCCGCGGTAAAAGTTGGCCGCGGGCCAGCGGTGGAAGCTCCTTCTTCCCCCCCAGGTCCCCAACGTGAGATCCCGGGCTGTCGACGCCGCGCCAGCTGGAGCTCTGCAGTCCGCGGCTTCAGGCTGCCGGCTGCCGCGGGCTGGCGAAACGGAGCGCACCCCTCCGGCTAGCCCCAGCGAGGGCTCACCCGCTCCACGCCGAGAGTCCACGCTGTGCCCGCCGCTGAAGCCCCGGGCGCGTCTCCGGGAAAGGCCGCCCGATCCTTGCTGTTAGGCCACGGGGGAGGCGACCTGGAAAAAGTTGCCTCTCCGTGGAGGAGGCGACCGAAGCGGTTTCCCCCTCACCCCCCCACACAACCCCGCACATAAGACACACAGAGAGACATTAAAAGCTTACATTAAAACATACTAAAAAACAAAAAAAAGTAGAAAAAAACGGACACGCTGCTGACAGGGCGCCGGCTTGCAGCGCCCCCACCCACTAAAGTCATAGAGTGATACAGCGTGGAAAGAGGCCCTTCGGCCCAACATGCCCACACTGGCCAACACGTCCCAGCTACGCTAGTCCCACCTGCCTCCGTTTGGTCCATATTCCTCCAAACCTGTCCTATCCATGTCCCTGTCTAATTGTTTCTTACTCAAGCTGGAGAGGAAGTGCTGTTCTTCCACTTTGTGTGTAACCTCACTCAGGCAATGGTGGAGGCCCAGGACAGAAAGGTGAGTATGGGAATGTGTTAGAAGAGCTTACACATTTGGCCATTGTCTTGTTTTATGCTAAATGCCTATTTCCTGGCACAAAGATTACTGAAATAGAGCTGCGTCTGAGAAAATACAATCATGAGAGGAATAGATCGGGTAGATGCACAGAGTCTCTTGCCCAGAGTAGGGGAATCGAGGGCCAGAGGACAAGGTGAAGGGGAAATGATTTAGTAGGAATCCGAGGGGCAACTTTTTCACACAGAGGGTGATGAGTGTATGGAACGAGCTGCCAGAGGAGGTAGTTAGGGTGGGGCTATCCCATCGTTTAAGAACAGTTGGACAGGTACATGGATAGGACAGGTTTGGAGGGATATGGACCAAGCGCAGTCAGATGGCACTAGTGTAGCTGGGACATGTTGGCCGGTGTGGGCAAGTTGGGCCGAAGGGACTGTTTCCACACTGTATCACTGTATGACTCTATGACTCTAGCCTTTAGACTTTAGATATACACAATAAAAACAGGCCCTTTGTCCCACCGAGACCTAGCTGAGCAGTGATCACCCCGTACACTAGCACTATCCTACACACTAGGGACATTTTACAATTTTTTTTAAAACTAGGCCAATTAACCTACAAACCTGTACGTCTTTGGAGTGTGGGAGGAAACCCATGTGGCCAAAGGGAGAATGTACAAACTCCGTACAGACAGCACCTGTAGTCAGGATCGAACCTGGGTCTCTGGAGCTGTAATGTAACAACTGAGGAAAAACTTTTTCATGCAGAGGGTTGTAAATCTGTAAGGCAGTGGAGGCCAATTCACTGGATGTTTTCAAGACAGAGTTAGATTTAGCTCTTAGTGCTAAAGGAATCAAGGGATATTGGGAAAAAGCAGGCAAGGGGTGCTGATTTTGGATGATCAGCCATGATCATATTGAATGGCGGTGCTGGCTCGAGGGGCCGAATGGCCCACTCCTGGACCTATTTTCCATATTTCTAACTCTACCACTGCACCGCCCCAAATAGTATTATCATTAAGAATTAATGTTGAAATGCTCAGCAGTCAGCTCCATCTGAGGAGAGAGAATGTTTCAGGTCAGTAAACTCTGATCAGAACCAAAATGCTGGTTTCAATAAAAAAATCACCATCCCAACATGTTGACTGTTTCTTTCCACACGGAAAATGTCAGACTGTGCTGAGCATTTTGATAATTATTTTGTTTTATTTCAGGTTTCCACATCTCAAATGGTTTGTAATCTCACTGCAATGCAAACCAAAATATTGATAAATTCAATAGCCACTAACTAATTGGACTCAACTGATCAATTGGTTATTAGGTTTAGCCCCATTTTCATCCAGCTAATTGTACAAAACCAACATTGCAGTCCAAAGTGTTGCGTTTTATCAATCTTCTTTACCTTAAACAATATACCTAGCCGGAAGCCTGTCAGCCTGCATTAATAGATATTAAAGATCCCTTTGAAAGCTTTTTGGGATTCAGTTTGGAGTTTAATTGCATTGAACTTTAAATGGAAATGTCTATTTATGGATTAAATAAAGGGACAAGATAAAGAGTGATGAGGATGTCTGATAGGATTGAAAACTCTTCACTTGGGCAATATAAAGTGTTATGTTTGCCATAAAAGATCTCCCAGGCTTTGCAGTCATTAAATTTTTTCCATATTTCACCTCCTCTGCTGAAGGTACAGATTTATTCTGCACCTACAATCCTTTGTTTGAAGTAATGGTCAATAACTCTACCCCTCTACCCTGTATAGTGGTAGACAGCACAATGGGAAAATAAATATTAACAATGAAATTCAATTTGATCATCAGGTAACACACTCGCACACAGGCACGCATGCACTCATAGACACAGACAGACACACACATAGACACACACCCATGCACACAGACACACACACACACACACACACACACACACACACACACACACACACACACACACACACACACACACACACACACACACACACACACACACACACACACACACACACACACACACACACACACACACACACACACACACACACACACATGGGAACTCAGCTAAAACTCTGAGCTGAAGACACAAGGCTGCAGATGATGGAATCTTGCAAAAAACAAACTGGAGTAACTCAGCGGGTCAGGCAGCATCTGCGGAGGGAAATTAACAGACAATGTTTTGGGTTGGGACACTTCTAGAGATGGAGCATTAAAGTACAAGCTCATAGACCACACAGCACAGTGTATCGTGGTGACCTGAGGGAAATTAACTGGCTTCCAAGCAGATAAATATTGCCCCAGTGCCAAAGTTACTGATCAGCCCTGTCCCACTCAATGGCAGCTCATCTCCTGCCTTGAAGAGTCTCGACCCAAATCATCACACATTCCTTCTCTCCAGAGATGCTGCCTGACCTGCTGAGTTACTCCAGCATTTTGTGTCTATCTGTGTAGTTCCTTCCTACACAATATCCCACTGTTGTTGGGTCAGCTAAAATATACCTTATATGCAATCACCAACACACTTTGTCAGGTGCCATGTTCAGTGTAACACAACCAGCTCGCACTTCAGTTTAGTTTGGTTTGGTTTGGTTTAGTTTAGTTTTACTGGCGTACAGTAAAAAGCTGTTTGTTGCCTGCTATCCAGTCAGCGAAAAGACCGTACATGATTACAATCAAACAGTTCACAGTGTACAGATACAGGATAAAGGGAATGACGTTTAGTGCAAAATAAAGTCCGATTAAAGATAGTCTGATGTTCTCCAATGAGGTAGATGGTAGCTCAGCACCATTTTCTAGTTGTTGGTGGGATGGTTCAGTTGCCTCAGGCAGTCTTTCACTGATGCTTGCCCCGAGATGAGTATAGGAGCAGGGAGGTTCTACTGCAGTTGTACAGTTGTACAGTTGTACAGGGTCTTGGTGAGACCACACCTGGAGTATTGCGTACAGTTTTGGTCTCCAAATCTGAGGAAGGACATTATTGCCATAGAGGGAGTGCAGAGAAGGTTCACCAGACTGATTCCTGGGATGTCAGGACTGTCTTATGAAGAAAGACTGGATAGACTTGGTTTATACTCTCTAGAATTTAGGAGATTGAGAGGGGATCTTATAGAAACTTACAAAATTCTTAAGGGGTTGGACAGGCTAGATGCAGGAAGATTGCTCCCGATGTTGGGGAAGTCCAGGACAAGGGGTCACAGCTTAAGGATAAGGGGGAAATCCTTTAAAACCGAGATGAGAAGAACTTTTTTCACACAGAGAGTGGTGAATCTCTGGAACTCTCTGCCACAGAGGGTAGTCGAGGCCAGTTCATTGGCTATATTTAAGAGGGAGTTAGATGTGGCCCTTGTGGCTAAAGGGATCAGGGGGTATGGAGAGAAGGCAGGTACGGGATACTGAGTTGGATGATCAGCCATGATCATATTGAATGGCGGTGCAGGCTCGAAGGGCCGAATGGCCTACTCCTGCACCTAATTTCTATGTTTCTATGTTTCTATGAGATAGAGAAAGGTGCAACATGAAGGACAACATATCTTTTTCATACATTTACAAATTTTGACCCTCATCCTGGAATCGTTCTCCCTCAAACAATTAACCTCCTGACTCCTACTTGATTTAGTTTAGTTTGGAGGTTCAGCGCAGAAACTGTTCCTACGGCCCACTGGGTCCGCGCTGACCACCGATCCTCACATATTAATACTCTCCTACACACACAAGGGACAATTTTCACATTTCCCAAGCCAATTTACCTACAAACCTGTACGTCTTTGGAGTGTGGGAAGAAACCGAAGATCTCGGAGAAAATCCACGCAGGTCACGGGGAGAACGTACAAACTCCGTACAGACAACACCCGTAGCCGGGATCGAACCGGGGTCTCCCGCGCTGCAAGCGCTGTAAGACAGCAACTCTACCGCTGCGCCACTGATATGAAATGCTTCTTGAAAACCCATCTCTTCGAGCAACCTCAAATCCTTGCCTCCTTCCTGGCAAGAAAGCTGAGAAGATTTACGAGGACATTGCCAGGACTCGAGGACTTGATCTATTGGGAGAGGTTGGGCAAGCTCGGACTTAATTCCTTGGAGCGCAGAGGACTAAGGGGTGATTTTATAGAGCTGTCTAAAATCATGAAGGGAATTGACAGGTGGAATGCACAGAGTTTTTTTTACCCTGAGTTGGTGAATCAAGAATCAGAGGACATAGATTTAAGGTGAGAGGGGAAAGATTTAATAGGAGACTGAGGGGCAACTTTTTCACTCAGAGGTTGGTGTGTTTATGGAATGAGATGCCAGAGCAGATAGATGAAACAGGTACTATAATGGCATTTAAAAGACAATCAGAAAGAATTAGGTGGATAGTGGCTAAATTCAGGCAAATGTGGCAGAGATGGGGCATCTTGGTTAGCATGGACGATTTGGGCTGAAGGGCCTGTTTCATTGTGGTTCGACTATAATTCTTCCTCTTTGAAGTGTCTTGCGACATATTTTGCATTCTACAAGCTGATGTTATTCAATGGTCTCCTCTCAGTCTACTCTCCTCTTCACGTTCAAATGCTCTCGAGAATTTAACTTTCCCATGTGAAATATAAACTTGTCACATAAACATTTTCTTTGTTTGTACAAATCAAAGTTTTTGCTTTGAACTCTATACAATGGCCTTTGAGGAGCGGGTGTTTACACCATAATTATTTTGCTGCTCAAATCTTGTCTGTTATTACCATAGACATCATGTATAAATTTTATTATTTAGAAGCAAAATCAGGCATTGTCCGTCTCCTGTGACCCCTCGACCCTGCCACCGCTACTCATATTTTCAAAGCCACACCTTGTACGATCCAACCTTTCCTCTGACCTTGCTTATCCAGGTCTGTCTCTGGCCTTTAAACCACCCAGAGACCTCCATCTACTGAGGGGTGCCGCAGTTAGCCGCAGATGATCACATTTATTCACTTCAGCTGCTTCAGTGTGTGGTGAGAAATCTTTCCTTGATTATTAAAACGCCGCCCTTTGCGTTACTCCCTACGCACTAGAGTGGCACAGTGGCCTAGGGGGGCAGCACGGTGGCGCAGGGGCAGAGTTGCTGCCTTACAGCGCCAGAGACCCGGGTTTGAACCTGACCACGGGCGCTGTCTGATTGTCCTTGAGCATGCTGTAAAGTCAAATCCAGGAAAATTGCGGTGTTGGAATAAAACCGGAAAATGCTGTTAACACTCAACAGGTCAGGCAGCATCTGTGGGGAAAACAAACAGTGAAAGTTTCAGGTCCACGACTTTGCCACTCTATTTCTCTTTCCACAGACGCTGTCTCACATGCTAAGTGTTCACAGCAGGTTCTGTTATGATTTTCGATTAGTACGGGTGTCAGAGATTATGGGGAGAAGGCAGGAGAATGGGGTTAGGAGTGAGAGACAGATCAGCCATGATTGAGTAGGCTTGACAGGCTGAATGGCCTCATTCTACTGCTATCACTTATGATCTTATGATAGGGGCAATTTTGTAGAGGCCAATGAACCGACATACCCGCAAGTCTTTGAAATGTGGGAGAAAACCGTAGCACCCGGAGGAAACCCACGCGGTCATGGGGAGAACATGCAAACTCCACACGCACACAACATCGGAGGTCAGGATCAGGTCTCTGGCACTGTGAGGCAGCAGCACTACCAGCTGCCCCACCCTAATGTATTTATACCAAATAATTTGCCTTTGCACATTACAGTTGAATCTGTCTCCACACCTTCCTCTGGCAGTGCAATCCAGTCTTCATCCACTTGCAACATGGAAAAGATGATCCTCGTTCTACTTTTCTACCTTTCCCAGATACCACCACTTTATATCTTTTAGCTTTTAACCACTCTACTGATCGGAACAGTTTCTCTCTGGCCATTCTGCCTAAACATCTCTATCCGATCCTCTTGTTACCGCCTCTGTTCCACCAAAAACTACTTCATCTTTTTTCCCCATCTACTTGCACTGCTCATCACCATCATGCCTGGATTTGTTTTAGTAAATCTCATTTGCACGATTTTGAAAGTCTTTGTGACTCACCATAAACATTTCATTTCTCTGCTACCCTCTGCCAATTTATAAAACCAAGACCTCGCAAACCTTTTTAATCACTGTCACATTCATTGAGCTATGCATGAAACTCTTCAAATATCTCCATTCTATTTTCATTAAGGGAAAAAACACCAACAGTTATAATGTGTGGGAAAGAACTGCAGATGCTGGTTTAAATCCAAGGTAGACACAAAATGCTGGAGTAACTCAGCAGGACGGGAAGCATCTCCGGAGAGAAGGAATGGGTGACGTTTCGGGTCGGGATCCTTCTTCAGACTTCAGCTATCCCGCTGAGTTACTCCAGCATTTTGTGTCTGCCAACAATTCTGAAATATTGTTTTTGTTTCTTTACTTGATCCAATGACTTTTGTTTGTATTAAGTATTATGTTAGGCAATATAAAATCCTTTTATAGAAACATTGCATTTGGAACCTGTCCAAATATTGTTTGATATTAATAATCTACCCATTTCTACCTTTGATGTCACTAAACTGGGAGACAGTTGGCTGCAGCCTGTAATTAAGTCACATTAACAATAAGGATTACGCTGGTTAATAAATGAGAACTGGTGCTTGAATAAGTATATAGGGAGTCATTTATTCTGGCTGCTTCTCCTCATCAACAATCTATACAACAAACATAAACACAAAATGCTAGAGTAACTCAGCGGGTCAGGCAGTTTCTCTAGAGAAAACGGATAGGTGATGTTTCAGGACAGTTCCCTGAATTGTCACCTATGCATTTTCTCCAGACCTGTTGCCTGATCGGCTGAGTTACTCCAGCATTATGTGTCTATCTTTGGTATAAACCAGCATTATTATACACGTGCCTTAATTTACCACAGTCACACCAATGTTGTTTATTTCCCCTTACTGATTTTTAATTAACTTCTTATTTAACTTCTTCTCCCTCTGTGCAGTTTGTATGATCTCTATCCCTTTCAGTCTTGACTCATTTGGTGCCACTCTCACCTCCAACCCACAAGGTCATAGAGTTGTACAGCACAAATACTGGCCCTTCATCCCAACTCATGCCGAACAAGGTCCCATTTGCTTGCCTTTGGCCTATATCTATGAAAATCTTTCCTAACCACGAACCTAAATGTCCTTTAAACTTTGTAATTATGCCCATTTCCACCACTTGCTCTGACACCGGGCCTTAAAGTGACAAATATGAGAAATGGCTTTTGAGAGCAAATGAGAAGCAAAATTGGATTCACACATTAAGATAGTCTATTACTTTCAAAAAGAAAGACAGTGGGAGATTGCAGTCAGCCAGGGGGGCCACTTCCTCGAATCAGTCTCGGTAGCTAACAGGGAGAGTCTTTTGAGGGAGTTACGATCAAAATATTTAACTTCCTCTGTTTGGTTGGAAGCAGAAACACAAGTGACCCATGCTTTGTAACCTTCGTTCAGCATTCCAGATTCTCCCCTGGATCGGGCGTGACGGAGAACAGGCAGGCTCCTGAAACATCAACACATTGTCTGAATGTGCAAACAAATGGATGTTAAATAAACTCAAACAGAGCGAGAAGCCGAAGAGGGTCTGTGAAAAGCTGTGCTTAAAGAGTGCCTGAACTATAAACATAAAGCACAGGGCAAAATGCCAGAACATGTCTGCTTATTTTAGGAATTTCAAAAGGTTTGGAATATTTTTGACTGAAAAACGCATGGAGATAAATTACTGGAAATAACCACCGTCATAGGTCGATGTTTCACTGTTCTGCTTGACAAAAGGAATTATATAATTAAAGGCAACTAACGACTCGCTGTGCTGTCATAGAATAGCTAAGATCATATGGAAAGCATTAACTGCAACAGGTTGGCCCCGTTCTGTTGATCGCGTCGCCTACATTTTCGTAACTATGTTTATTCATGTTCTTGAGGCGTGTGTAGCTTTTGCAAACATCATTTTGCAGTGCTTCAATAACAGTGGAACTCTTAGCTTTGATACAACAAACTCCTGATGCTTTGCAAAATTGTTTATAACTGCAGAATTCTTTGGCCAGATGGCATCGTTCCTCCGCGGTCCCTAACAATGAGGTCACCATCAATGTTTCATCTAAAAGCTTTTATGTAAAACAACAGGATCTTCCGAAATGGTAGCGGACGCGGCTTCTGAACCGGCCAGTGCAAGGGGTGATGGATGGTCACAGTTTAAAGTGGTTGTAGTTATTCAGTCGAAAAATGTTTTAGTCCAATTTTTCCAGAAAGTAGCGAGCAGATAATCCTACTGCACCAAAGCTGGTGTGTGGTCATAAGGTCACAAGGGATAGGAGCACAATTAGGCCATTCAGCCCATCAAGTCTATTCTGCCATTCAATTATGGCTGATCTATCGCTCCCTCTTAACCCCATTCCCCTGCCTTCTCCCCATAACCCCTGGTACTGATGATGATTATGCATCTATCCCACTTGAACCACTTGAATCCACTTCATCACTTGCCCCACACCTTCCCTTCACCCCTCTCTATCTACTTTCTCCCTTCCACTCTGTTTCCTTCTGCCCACTATCCCTCCCTCTGGTTCTGTATTTAATTCACCATCTTTCGTCTTAAACACATTCCACCTCTGCACCATTTTGTCTTCTCCACTTCACCTCCAGCCCCCGTTACTATCTCCACCCATCACTCCCCCGACTGACACATCTGTCAACGAATCCTTCCATACCTAAATGCCACTTGCCACCTCTTGACCCTCCCCTCCCGCCTCTTTCATTATCAGCTATCTACCCTCTACTCCATCAGTCTGAAGAAGGGTCTCGACCCGAAACGTCCCCCATTCATTCTCACCAGAGAATCTGCCTGTCCCGGCTGAGTTACTGCAGCATTTTGTGTCTGTCTTCGGTTTAAACCAGCATCTGCAGTTCCTTCCAACATATTCTTACTTGCTGCAGTACCAAAGGCCTACTAATGCGGTTTAAAAATGCAACAACTTCAACAAGGTAGATTGGGAGATCAGAAATTCAATTGTGGCATATGACAGCTAACCACAAAGTGCTGGAGTAACTCAGTGGGTCAGGCAGCATCTCTCGAAAAAAAAGGATAGGTGACATTTTGGGTCGGGACCCTTCTTCAGATTTCAGTCCATTTTCCCCAAAGATGCTGCCTAACCCGCTGAGTTACTCCAGCATTTTGTGTCTAGCTTTGGTATAAACCAGCATCTGCAGTTTTTTTTAAATTACAATAGCATATTAGAGATCTGTTCAAGAGTCTGATAACAACAGAAAATATATTATTATTGATTCTGTTTACATCCAATGACAGTGATGGCCCTATATAATTGGAGCAAGACATCTTTACACCTGTACTTAAATCCTCTTACAATAAAGCCAAATCCTGTTTATTTTCCTCACTGCCTCCCATAATTGTTTTAACTAACAATGAATCCGCATTTTTCCCAACGGTTGTCACAGTTTATTAAATATGCATTATAAGGTATGGATTTCCACCACTCAAATCCTTCCAAAACTTTGGTCGTTTCTTTACATGAAAAATGGTGCTACACAATTATCAATCTAGCAGCAACATGATGGGCAAGTTTTATCTGTTACAACTCGTCAGAAGCTTCTCATTGCAGTGTGCTTTTATGTATGTCTCAGTCATTCTGTTAAATATTCCATTAAATGCAAAATCTATGCATGCTTACTGTGACCGCCATTATCTTCATTCAAAAGGCTGTTAAATGCACCATGCATTTAGAACTGTTTATATACTGGAGCTTTAAACCCCAATTAAATAACAGTAATTTAATACATAAATCAGTTTTCCTATCAAGCTGCACAATTCCCTAGGCACTTAAATAAGTGCTGCGCTCTTTGTTTTTCCCCCCTTAATATTATAGGCTCCCTGCTGGGACTGTATTTACTTACACTTTCTTGCGATTTGCAGGCATGATGGCTATGATGGATGTCAGTCTTCTAATCCCTTAAGGGGCTGCAACAATGTCAGGCATAAATGCTTGACTCTGCAAGGGACATGTTCCTGAGTGCTGCGTTACTTGGGTAAACATTTTTTAGTGAAGGAGCAATTTGTTCTCCAGTTATTAATCTTATCATTGATACCGCTTCAGAGGAAAATTAAATGGCACAAACATTAGCAAAGTATACATTTCAAGCCTTCCGTAGCTATTTCTCATCCCTCTTCTCCCCAGCTTTCTGTTTTATCTTTTTGCAAAATGTCTCTTTTCCTTCAGGTCAGAAATATCAAGTTGCTGCCATTTCTAACACAGCATTTCGAATTAGAAAATGTTGTTCCTTAGTCTGGTTTCGTTCAGAAGCATCAACAGTCTTTCTGCCTTGAAGCACAATTATATTAAAGTCCCAGTAGAGACATGATAGATCGATGCCTGCAGGTTCAGGGTTGGAACCCTGAGTCAGCTGATATCAGTGGTGGTAGGGGTGTAACATTGGCTTCAGTACAAGAGAAGGCAGTAGTAGGGTGGCACAGTGGTGCAGCGGGCGGCACAGTGGCACAGCGGTAGAGCTGCTGCCTTACAACGCCAGAGACCCACGTTCGATCCTCACTACGGGTGCTATCTGTACGGAGTTTGTAGGTTCTCCCTGTGACTGTGTGGGTTTTTTCCAGGTGCTCCGATTTCCTCCCACATTCCAAAGACATGCAGGTTTGTGAATTAATTGGCTCCTGTAAATTGTCCCTAGCACACGTTGGATAGAACGAGTGTACGGTGATCGTTGGTTGGCGCTGACAAGTTTGTTTCCACAGCATCTCTTAACAAAACAGGAATCCTTCCAAATCCATTGCATGTTTTTGTCAGTCTGTGGAAAGTGCCCAGAAAGATGAGGGGTGATCTTATAGAGTTGTACAAAATCACGAGAAATAGATTAGGTAAACGCACAGAGTCTTTTACCCAGAGTAGGAGAATCAAGAATCAGAGAACGTAGGTTTAAGGTGATGGGGGAAAGAATTATTATGAAACTGAGTGAAAAAAAAAATGGCATCTTTTTTACACAAAGTGTGATGGTCATATTGAACGAGCTGCCAGAGGAGATAGTTGAGACAGGTACTATCATAACATTTTAAAATATTTGGATAGGAACATGGATAGGACAGGTTTAGAGGGATATGGGCCAAATGCAGGCAGGTGGGACTAGTTAGTGTAGGTCGGCGTGGGCAAGTTGGGACCGAAGGGCCTGTTTCCACACTGTATGACTCTATGATTCTATGACTCTATGAGACCGTTGAGAGCAAAAGAGTTAAAACAGACAAGATATTCACTGCACATAAAGTACCCGATGCTGCTAATCTAAGACCTTCAGGATGTAGGACTTGGGAACTTTCCTGGTTTGTCTATCCCAATACAATGACAGCTGGTGTACTTACACATTGAGCTGTGGAGGGAAAATAAGAAGCAAGGATTGTTCGCACCAGTAACATCCTCTCCTCAGGGGTAGGTGCATAGATGAGGATGTGCCACCTAGTTAGGAAGGAGTGAAGTCACTTGTTTATATGCGGAAATTATTTTGTGCAATGGTTTGAAACAACACTGTTTCCAAACACAACTTTACACAGTTACATAAGTGAAAAATATGATGTCTTTCCAATTACCTTCACAGGGGCGAGAATCATTTAATAAAAATCTATCAGCCAAAGAAAAGCTTTTTGTTTTACTTCATGGATCAGTTCTTATGTGAAACATTGAAGGGAAAAAAAATGTAAAGAGTGCGCTTAAACAGTGGGTGGCTTCAACAAAGACCTGATATTTGGGTTACCCTAGCAACCTATTTTAGGCCTGAGCTATTGAAGCTCTTGAAACAGATTGCCTGGCCTCGTTTGAGAATGTATGAATATATCAGACCTCTGCTGCCTGATAGCATTTAGCCCCAGCATCCATTCCCAACCCACACAGGACCAGAATATCAGATGCTTTCTGGAGTTGTGTTCTTTCATACCAAAGCAATTAGTTGCGCTTGGAGGCAACCTGCTGTGCAGTCTGACTGGAGGACTGTGCAGAAATGTCAACAATATTATTTCATCTTACGTCTCCATGTGAGACTGGATAGTGCTGTGTCATTCACAGAATGAATTGCTTCGTTCTATTCGTCGGACATAGAACAATACCGCACAAGAACAGGCCCTGCGGCCCACAATGATCTGCGCCAATCATGATGTCAAGACCATCACTTATCCACCAGCACATAGCCCATATCCCTCTATTTCCTGAATATCCACATGCCTATTGTAAAGTTACTTAAATGCCACTAACATATCTGTTTAACCACCATCCCCGACAGAATGTTCCAGGCACTCACCGCCCTCTAAAAGAAACTTACCCCGCACATCTTCTTTGAAATTTGCCCCTCTCACCTTAAAGCTATGTCCTCTAGAATGTGAAAAACATCCTGGAAAAAAGATTCTGACTGTCTACCCTCTTATCATTTTATATACTTTCATTAGGTCTCGCCGCAACCTCCGGCATCCATGAGAAATCAATCGAAATCTGTTCTGCTGCTCCGTGTAGTTAATACTTCCTTAAAGCTATATTTAACAGGGAGTTAGATGTGGCCCTTGTGGCTAAGGGGATCAGAGGGTATGGAGAGAAGGCAGGTACGGGATACTGAGTTGGATGATCAGCCATGATCATATTGAATGGCGGTGCAGGCTCGAAGGGCCGAATGGCCTACTCCTGCACCTAATTTCTATGTTTCTATGTTTCATCCAGATATCGTTTGGGTAAACCCTCTCTGAACCCTTTCTAAAGCCTCCACATCTTTCCCATGATGGGGTGAGCAGAACTACACACAATACTCCAAATGCAGCCCTACCAAAGTCATATCAAACTGCATCATGACTTCATGCATCTGATACTCAATGCCCCAACGTATGAAGGCGGGCATTCTAAATGCCCTTTTGACCACTCTATCAAATTGTGTTGCCACTTTCAGGTAGAAGTAGACTTGCAATCCAAATTCCATCTGTACTTCAATGCTGTTAGGGGCCAATGCCATTAATTGTAGAATTTCCTCAATTATCCTTTGATGATAATTATAAATGGTTCCAATTACCAAATTACCTTTTAGTGGAAGAAGGGGGGCAAGGTGGGGGAGCGGAGGGGAGGTGAGAGGAAGTGATGGGTCCGGGCAGGGGAGTGGCTGTATAACTTACATGAAATTAGAGAGTGCAATGTTGTAATCTACCCAAGCAAAATCCTATTCTCGACTATTTTGTAGTATTTTCATGTGATCTTCCAGTTCCCCGCCTCACATTCTCAAGCTGCTGAGGTTACAGCTCTGTGGGAGATTGGTTCCACATCTGCTCCAGCTGTGTGCTTGGGGAATGAACTGGGGTATTTCACTCGACGGTGATTCTTATGGCAATGATTAATGAGCTTGCTTTCATCTCAGGTCCACACCCCACAGCATCAGTGGCTTATTTGGCATGACGACCATTGTCCTGCCCAGCTTCATCTCGAAATCCGCCCATGCACACAATCACTGGATCGTTTGACAACGCAGGGCATTGCAGACAACTGACCTCCTTAGCATCTGACATTCACTACCCACAGAAGAATAATAGCTGATTTCATGCTTTATCACCGCCCATGTCTACTCGAGTCATTTACAGTGACACCAGTCGAGAACAGCTTACAGTTACATCAGTTAAGGGGGTGCACAGTGGTGCAGCGCTATAGTTGCTGCTTTACAGCACCAGAAACACGGCTTCAATCCTGATTATGGCTCCTGTCTGAATGGAGTTTGTACGTTCTTCCTGTGACCACGTGGGTTTTCTCTGGGTTCTCTGGTTTCCTCCCACATTCCAAAGATGTCCAGGTTTGTAGGTTAATTGACTTCTGTATATTATTCCTAGTGTGTGTAATAGAACTAGCGTATGGGTGAAAATGGTCAGCGCGGGCTCTTGGGCCGAAGGGCCTGTTTCCATGCTGTACCTCTAAACTAAACTAAGAGGAGGGACCTCATTGAAACTTACCTAATAATGAAAGGCCTGTATAGAGTGGTTGTGGTGAAGATGTTTCCACTAGTGGAAGAGTCTAGGACCAGAGGTCAAAGCCTCAGAATTAAAGGACGTTCCTTCAGGAAGGAAAGACACAAAAAGCTGGAGTAACTCAGCTCTCGAAACGCACCCCATTCCTTCTCTCAAGAGGTGCTGCCTGTCCCGCTGAGATACTCCAGCTTTTTGTGTCTATCTTTGGTTTAAACCAGCATCTGCAGTTCCTTCCTACACATTTCCTTTAGGAAGGAGATGAGAAATGTATTTAGTCAGAGGTTGAAGCAGTAGGAATCTGTCATCTGCAGGCAGTTCATTGCCTCAGAATGGGGACTTCTGGAGCCAACATATGGACATAGTGGCTTTTTAATGTGTTGGGTTATGAGTCTGGGCACCCATCCCATATGACACCCGAGAATGCTCCCGTAGATGATTGGGACCCATTTCTGAGGAAGGATGTGTTAGTGCTGGAGAGGGACCAGGGGAGGTTAACGAGAATGAGCCCAGGAATGAATGGGTTAACATGTGATGAGCATTTGACTCGCTGGATTTTGGAAGGATGGGGGGTAGGATGGTGAAAGGCCTGGATAGAGTGGATATGGAAAGGATGTTTCCACCAGTGGGAGAGATCATAGTCTCAGAATTAAAGGACATTCCTTTAAGAAGGAGATGAGGAGGAATTCCTTTAGTCAGAGGGTGGTGAATCTATGGAATTCATTGCACAGACAGCTATGGAGGCCGTCATTGGATATTTTTAAGCCAGACATAGATTCTTGATTAGCGCGGGTGTCAGGGGTTATGGGGAGAAGGCAAGAGAATGGGGTCAGGAGGGAGAGATGATAGATCAGCCATGATTGATTGACAGAGTGGACTTGGTAGGCCAAATGGTCTACTTCCTGAATGGTCCAATTCCCGAATGGTCTAATGAACTTATGATTGGGGTAACTTATGATGAGCGTTTGATGGCACTGGGCCTGCACTCGCTGGAGTTTGTAAGGTTGAGGGGAGATCTCAGTGAGAGGAAAGAACTATGTATACACAAGGTATAAATAAAGCTGGTTTTCCTTGATTTTGGAACCTTATTTCCTTAATTTAAATAATAAAAAATATGTCCCCCACATTGTAATATATGAACTACCAACATGATGTATCAGCAAAGAAAGACACAAAAAGCTGGAATAACTCAGCGAGTCAGCATCTCTGGAGAAAAAGAATAGGTGACGTTTTGGGTTGGACCCTTCTTCAGTCTGAGGCTCCGAAACTCCACCTATTCATTTTCTCCAAAGATGCTGCCTGACCTGCTGAGTTACTCCAGTTTATTTTGTCTATCTTCTGTGTAAACCAGCATCTGCAGTTCCTTCCTACACATAATATTTCAGCACAATATTAATTTAGTTAAATAAAACAGATTGAATGCCTTCAACTCATTTAATTGCAGTTTTGGTAATAGGGAATCAATACACAATTTAATTCAAATAGAATGTAATTAATATGCATCTGTATTTATAATCCAAAACTATAAATCACTATTTCTCTCTGATACTTAATATAAACAGAGGAAATCCATCACACATAGAAAACAATGAAGCGAAAATTAATCTCATCTAAAATCTCTCACTCTTCATAAACATTTATTATGGTCTTAAATCTTAAACAATCTGAACGAGATAAAGTTGAGTGGAATGTGTTTCCATTGCTGAAGGTGGATAATCCCCTGTGAATGGAGTTCCGATAAACATCATTGTCATTCTAGCCCACAATCAAGCTTTCACTGCCTCTCTGTGATCTTGTGATATATTCCACTCATGCATTTAGAAAGTAGAGCATAGAACAGTGCAGCATAGAAACATGCGATTCAGCCCACAATGTCTGTCCTGAACATAATGTCAAGCTAAACTAATCTCATCTGCTGGCACATGAACCCTATCCCTACATCCTCAAACTGTGGAGCAGTTCCTTATATTCCCCCCCCCCCCCCCCCAACGAATGACACACCGGTCAACCTGAGGAGCAAAGACCCTATGGCAAGCAAGATAGATCACTCGACGAGAAAGACGTAGTACGGTCATGGGTAGATTCATGGGTAATCTTAGGCCCCATTACCGTAACTGGCTTCCGTCTCCGCACCAAAGATCCCATAGAATACTAGTGCGGAGACGGAAACCGGTTACGGAAACATCCTCGTAAAAATAAAAGTTATTTGGGAAAAATCTTCCCCTCATTTTCAGAATTATAATTTATTAACACAAACTGTCCCCCCGCAACGTTGATTACACTGCGAGTCGGGTCGGGTCGGGTTACGGAAATGGATGGAAAAACGCCCACGTTTCGCTCCGTTGCGTACTACACGTCAGCCCATTGCATTTAGCAGGAGTGGTCTATCTTGCTTGCGATAGGATCTTTGCTGAGGAGTACCTTCAGCAACAGAGTGGTTCCGACAAGATGCAAGGCAGAATGCCACAGGAGATCCTTCTTCCCTGTGGCTATCAAACTTTACAACTCCTCCTCCTTCTGTTGTGGGGTAGACTGATCACCCCCCCACCCCCAATCTCCGCACATCCCCCAAGCCTTTCCATTCGTCACTTCAATTTCATGTTTCATGCATTTTGTGTTTTGTTTATTTTTTGTTTTTATGACTGTTGGCAGATCAATTTCCCTCCCGGGATAAATAATATTCTATCGTATCGTAATTACAACTTGAATGCAGCATTGCCATTTTTTTCCCTGCTTTTTTTATAGTGGACCAAAAGGTGGTAATGATGCATATCAATTAGAGTCATAGAGTCATGCACCATGAAAACAGGACCTTCGGCCCAACTTGCCCACACCGGCCAACACATCTTGTCTTCACTAGTCCCACCTACTTGCGTTTAGCCAATATCCTTCTAAACTTGTCCTATCCACGTACCTGTTTAAATGTATCTTAAATATTAAAAGTAATAATAAAATTAACTTATATTTATCAACCATGTTTCTCCATCAATGCATCCCCTGTTCTGTTTTGATTTTGTGACCAGTCAATAAACTAAAAGCTAACTAATTTATTCCCTAACTCATTTCATTCTCTGCACATTCCCGTTAACTCTCTAAAACTCTACCACATGACGGTATATGAGGAGCAATTTTTTAGTTGCCAATTATTCTACCAACTTGCAGAACTTTGGGATGTGGGAGTAAACCAGAGTGCCCAGAAGAGGCCCATATGATTACAGGGAGAACATGCAAACTCCTTAAAGACAGCACAATAGGTCAGGATTTAACCCAGATCTGGCAGGAGTTATTTTGGAAGAAATGTTTGTTCCTGAGCTGCAAGGCTCAGATTTCGGTCTTTTAAGAGTCAACAATCAAGTGTGAAGAGGATTTCATTGTCATGTGGACCGACAACAGAACAATTAAATTCTTAATGACAGTCGCCGCACAACAGGCCTGTAAATACAATACTCATAGGTAACATAATAAACAAACAAATCAATCAATTTGTAACCCCAATACTATTACAAAAAAGCCTGGACGTTCTTAGGGCCACCAAGACTGTCCATAGTTCATAAAATAAGACACAAAGTGCTGGAGTAACTCAGTGGGTCACCCAGCATCTCAGGAGAACATGATAGGTGACGTTTCGGATAGGGACCCACCTTCAGACCAGAAATGTCACCTATACATGTTCTCCTAAGATCTAATTCCAGCATTTTGTGTATTTTTTTATAAACTAGCCTCTGCAATTCCTCATTCCACCTTCCTCGATAGTTTAGTTAGTGTTTTGTAGTGTTCAGGAGTCTGATGGTGAATATTAAAAAATATGTTGTTTAACTACAAATAAACCCAAGGTGATAAAGAGTTTATCTTGGAGAATTGATTGATTTATTGAAAGACACAGCATGGAAACAGGCCCTTTGACTCACCGATTTAATGCTGACCAGTGATCACCCGGACACACTAGTTTGATGTTATCTAACTTCCGCATCCACTCCTCGCACACTAGGGGCAATTTACAGAGACCAATTGATCTACACACATGCACGTCTTTGGGAGATGGGAAGAAATCGGAGGAAACCCATGTGGGTGGGGATCGAACCCTGGACTCTGGCGCTGTGGGGCATCAACTCTGCCAGCAGTGCCATTGCACCATCTAGATTGTCAGGCTGGACGAGTCCACGGAGATAGGAAAGGCTGAGGCCTGAGAAGAACTTTAATACTAGACCTGAAAATAAACAGTGTTGCTGGCCTGGAAGCCAAGGTGGGGACACAGCTTGGTAAAAATGAAGATGCAGACACCAGACTTTTGGATGATCACATTAACACTGAGTTTGACTTGGCTCAAGATCATGCTAACTTACTTTACAGATGTTGCCTGACGTGAAGCATTCTTCCAGTTCGGATTATAGCTTTATTTTCAGATTCCCAGTGTCCACAGAGATTTCTCTTTGTGGTGAAAGATTCACATTTTGATTTAATTGAATGACAGAGTAAAATCACATGAATTAATCATTTTTTGCCCTATGTAATAATTGTGATATTTAATACATTTACTAATCTATCTTAGAGCAATGGGAAATCCACAAATTAGCAGTGATCGTAGATAAATAGTGCAGAGGCGCATTTTCCCAATGTCGCATGACATGCGTGCATTTTATATTCGCCATAAGTAACAAGGAAAGAAATAAGCTGAGTTCTTGGGGTTTCATTTGATTGAAATGTGGTTATTTTTTATGTTAAAGAGAAAAGTTCTTCCATTTCACACATCAAAAGATGCTCCCAAACTGCAAAAAAAAAAGATTCTATCTGGTGTTAATCAAAACTGCCATTCAGTTTGCTGGATGCAAAGCGATGGCAGAACTTCGTCTGACACATGAGCAAACCAGTTTGCTGGAGGAATTAAGCGAGTCTGACAGGGAATCGATAGAATCACCCCTTCCCACCCAACCAGCCCCTTCCCCTGGCACTTTCCTCTGCAACCGCAGGTGATGGAACACCTATCTCCCACACTTCCTCTCATTTCCATCCAGGGACCCCGATCTGAAGAAGGGTCCCAACTTGAATCATCACCTGTCCATGCCCTCCCAGAGATGCTGCCTGACCTGCTGCTTTTCTCCAGCATAACTTCACAAATTCATATGTTATAAGAGCAGAATTAGGCCATTCGGCTGAATCAAGTTTACTCTGCCATTCAATCATGGCTGATCTATCGTTCCCTCTCATCTCCATTCTCTTGCCTTCCCCCCACAACCTCTGAAACCCATACTGATTAAGAATCTGTCAACCTCCGCTTTAAAAATATCTATTGACTTGTCCTCCACAGCCTTCTGTGGCAATGAATTCCAAAGATTCACCACAACCTTGACTAAAAAATTCCTCCTCATCTCCTTTCTAACTGTACATCCTTTTATTCTATGATGGCCTCTGGTCTAGACTCTCCCACTACTTGCTTAAGTTTTGCTCAAGATTCCAGCATCTTTAGTCTCTCGTATCCCTGTCACCGATTTTCCTCATTAAAGTATAACAAAAGTCAAATATGCGATGCTATACCTTGCAATTTTCTCATCAGAAAATATGAAAAGAATGGCAATTTCTTCCCAGTTGCTTGATGTTATCAGGCAACTAAACCGTCCCCTCACCAGCTAGTGTGCAGTCCTGACCTCCCAACTACCTCATTGGAGGTCTTTAATCGGACTTTATCTTGCACAAAATGCTTTACCCCTTATTCTTTACCTGTACACTTTGGATGGCTTGATTGTAATCATGTAGTCTTTTCTTTGACTTGATAGCACGCAATAAAAGCTCTTCACTGTACCTCTCTACACATGACAATAATAAGCTAAACTAAATAATAAAACTAATTTGGTTAATAAAAAATAATCTCAGGAATGTGATATTTACAGAACAATCTCTAATGAATAAGATTATGCCCCCTTAATTTCCTCATGGAACTGTTAAAATTTCTTAACACTGGTGGTGGTAATTTTTGAAATTCCTCTTCACATCTGCAAATCCCAGATTTACTGACTGTACTCTATGACAAGACTTCCAATGGAATCTAGGAGTAGTGTGCGGTCATAGTCATACAGCATGCAAACAGGCCCTTCGTCCCAACTTGCCCAAGCAGACCATGATGCCCCATCTACACTAGTCCCCCCTGCCCATGTTTGGCCCATATTCCTCTAAAACCTTTAATATCCATGTAGACACGGCAGTGCAGGGTCTGTGAGGATAGCTGAAGGAGGGAGTGGAGTTCAATTTAGTTCTGTATAGAGATACAGTGCGGAAAAGGAACCCTGCGGCCAATCGAGTCTGCCCACTAACATTATCCTACACACACTAGGGACAATTTACAATTATACCAAGCCAATTAACCTACAAACCTTTGGATTCTGGGAGAAAGACGGAGATCCCGGAGAAAACCCACGCAGGTCATGGGGAGAACGTACAAACTCTGTATGCACAGCGCCCATAGTTAGGATCGAACGCGGTGCTCTGGCGCTGCAAGGCAGCAACTCTACCTCTGCACCATCATGCCTCCCCGTTGCCGGAAATGAAGTCCTGGTTGGGGGAAGGGGTAGTTTTGATGTCTATCAAAGATTTCCTGACAACCTTCATTGAGTGAGGTTTGTTCTGCACTGGGCCCTCCAACAGGATGATATTGCATGAGGTTCATACATTTGACAGATTATAATTCCATCATTTAATAGTTTTAATGTAGTAAGGGATTGATAATGGCAAGGAGAATGGACAGTTCTTTATCAAACAGCCTCATGAGATCTTTTGCAAACACTGAAACAGCAGTTTCTAGTGAATACAAAAGGCGGCACAGTGGCACAGCAGTGGAGTTGCTGCCATATAGTTGCCAGAGACCCGGCTTTGATCCTGACTACGAGTGCTGTCCGTACAGAGTTTGTACCTTCTCCCTGGGTGCTTTTCTCTGGGTGCTCCGGTTTCCTCCCACCTTCCAAAGACGTGCAGGTTGATAGATTAATTGCCGTTGGTTAATTGCCCCTATTTTGTACGGTACAACAAATGTACAGGTGATCGTTGGTCGGCGCGGACTCGGTGGGCCGAAGGGCCTGTTTCCACTCTTTAGCCCTAAACTAAACAGCGGTTTAAAATCTCATCTAAAGGCTGGTAACTCTGCCATTGCACAAAAAATGCAGATTGCATCCTGAAATCTCCAGGGGAAGCTTGAACCATGATTGCTTCTGATTGAGCCAATACTTACACCTCGTCTCGATGCCAAAGATGACATTTTTTCTGCAGGTATTCCGCTTTCCATTGTCAGCCGTCAACGTCATAGCCATACTCCAACTCGTCGAGAAACTGTTAGGTGCACAGAAATGTTTAGATTGGAGGAAGGGAGGGTGTTTGAGGTGGGTAGACAGGGAGAGATGTTCCTGAACATTTAATGCTAGCAGGCTCTGTGTTGAGAGCAGTTGCAGGCATTTAGCCTGTAGCATCAAATGCAAAGCTGGCTGCTGGCAGATCTCTTTCTTCCAAAACAGAATGTCATCTTGCATGCAAAATATGTGTGGCTTCAATAAAAACTGGGGAGGCAACCTCCATCAGAGCCATCAAGGGAGCTGCCATTCCATTGCTTAATGGAAAGCTTGTGTTGTTTTCCTTGTGCTGTGTTCCGAATGTTGTCACAATACTGCCGGCACGGTGGCGCAGTGTTAGAGTTGCTGCCTTACAGCTCCAGACACCCCGGTTCGATCCTGACCACGGGTGCTTGTCTGTATGTACTTTCTCCCCGTGACCTGCGTGGGGTTTCTCTGGGATCTCCAGTTTCCTTTCACATCCCAAAGACACGTAGGTTTATAGGTTAATTGGCTTCTGTAAATTGTCCCTCGGGTGTAGGATAGAAGTACTGTATCGGTCGGTGATCGATGGCCGGTATAATTGTAAAATTGTCCCTAGTGCGTGTAGGATAGTGTTAGTGTGCGGGATCACTGGTCTAGGTGGGCCGAAGGGCCTGTTTCCGCGCTGTGTCTCTAAACTATACTAAACTGTTTGAAAATAATTATAATATCAATATATGTATAATATCACTCATGTAGGAAAGAACTGCAAATGCTGGTTTACACCAACGATAGGCATTAAAAGGCTGGAGTAACTCAGCAGATCAGGCAACAACTGTAGAGAAAAGGAATAACTAAAGTTTCGGGTCGAGACTCTTCTTCAGACTTTAAGATCTTGACCCGAAACTTTTCCTTTTCCTTTTTTTTCCAGAGATGCTGGAGTTACTCCAGCCTTTTGTGTCATTAAAGTCACTGCGGATATTTTGCACACATATCTGGAAGGTTGAGCAAAAAAAAACAAAGTGCTGGAGGAACTCAACGGATCAGGCAGCTTCTGAGGAAGGAATGGACAGACGGAGTTTCGGGTTGGGATCCTTCCTCAGAATCCTCGATGAGTTGTAAGCCCACCTTGACATTGCCTCTGTCTCTGCGCCTATTTCTCTGGCAAGGAGCCTGATTATGATCCTTTCTCCAACACTCCACCTCCCCTTGGACCAAAGATATCTTTGCCCTGGACACCCCCTGCCAGCGTTCTACCTTCTCTAGTCATTTTCATCTTCTCCTGCCGCTAAAACAATGCTAACAATCCCGAGATCTGAGTTCACATCCTCCCACACCAGTGGCGCAGCGGTAGAGTTGCTGCCTTACAGCGCCAGATACCTGCTTTGATCCTGACCGCGGCTGCTGTCTGTACAAAGTTTGTACTTTCTCCCCGTAACCGCGTGGGCTTTCTCTGGGTGCTCCGGCTTCCCCCTACATTCCCAAGGCGTGCAGATTTGTAGGTTAATTGGCTGTTGTAAATTGTCCCCAGGGTGCAGGTTAGAACTAGGGTGATCGATGGTCGGCACGGACTTAGTGGGCCGATAGGCCTATATCTCGGAAACTAAAACTAAAACTAAAACTAAAACTAAGCCAGTTGTGAAATTCACATTTAGTTAATAATGTGGAATTCTTTGCAGCAGCAACAACTATTCTTGGTAATAAAAACAACTGCAAATTGACTGGACCTTTGCAAAAGCCCAGCAGGTTTACCAATGTCTTTCAGAGAAGAAAATCTGCCATCTTCTCCTCTCCTACCTGTGACCCCAGACTCACCCGATGTGGTTGACTCTTTAAAACGGCCTAGCCAGCAAGTCATTTATCATAACTTCTCAAGGGGCTACGAGGGAAGGGTCAATAAATGTCACTCCCAGACCTGTGAAATGGATCAATAATTTGTGCCTTTGGGTGACTGATTGATTGGCTGATAGATTCAAGATGGAAACAGGCCCTTCGGCCCACCTGGTCCACTCTGACCATCAATCACCCGTTCACACTAGTTCTCTCTGATCCCACATTCGCAGCCTATCCCTAAACACTCGGGGCAATTCACAGAGGCAAATTAATCTACAAACCCGCACATCTCTAGGATCGGAGAAGAGACTGTGGTGGCGCGGTGGGCCAGCGGTAGAGTTGCTGCCTTACAGCGCTTGCAGTGCTGGAGATCCGGCTTCGAGCTATACGGAGTCTGTACATTCTCCCCATGACCTACATTGGTTTCCTCCGAGATCTTCGGCTTCCTCCAAAGTCATAAAGGTGTGTAGGTAACTTAGCTTGGTATACAGTAAGTGTAAATTGTCACTAGTGTGTCTCAGATAGTGCTAATGTGCAGGGATTTCCGGTTGGTGCGGATTCATTTCCGCGCTGTATCTCTAACCTAAACTAAACTATAAAACGAACTGGACACCTGGAGGAAACCCACACAGTCACAGGGAGAACATGGAAACTCCACAAAGATAACACCAGAGGTCAGGATCAAACCCAGGTCTTTGGCACTATGAGAAAGAGCAGCTCAACCAGCTGTGCCACTGGGCCAGGTGAAGTCATAAGTGTCTTAATCTTCCTCTCATAGTTTGTTCACCAGATAGAGAGTTGTTTTCCCCATGGTAACCACTGCCAGATCACTGATTCATTCACTGTTAATGGATCTGCTTTGAAAATAATGCAGGAATCAATAAGAACATGCAAACACAGAACATTCTTGTAAGTCAACTGTGAGATAATTAATTGATCATTTGGGGGGGGTGGGGGGGGGTGGGGATATTTTCTTTAGTTTGAATATAAATGATGTGTGAATTAAAAAAAAAATCAAATTCCTCTCCATTTTCCCATTGCGAAGTTTGAAGTAAATGTCACACATTGCAAATCAGCCAAGCTGGGGTCAAACAGTAAGCAGATGAGTGCAATCAAAATGTAAATGCTTGCAGTGAATAAAACGAGGCAGTTTAAATACACCAAAATATATCTTTGTTGCACTGCTTATCGCTTGGGTACTGTAAGTGACGGGTTTGTTCAAGTCAGGGTGCAACTCCCCCTCTTACTCTCACCCTCTGTAAGAGACACGATTTGTACGAAGTCTGCCCCCACAGAAATAACCTATAGATCTTCCCAAGGTTTTTTTTAGGTTTAGAGGTACAGAGTGAAAACAGGCCCTTCTCCAGAGATGCTGCCCGACCTGCTGACTTTACCAGCACTGCAGTACCTTGCGCCTAGGAGATGCATCAGATGGGAGGTGACTAGTTAATATTCCAAACTCACTTAGTTTAGTTTTTCAGTTTAGAGATCCAGCATGGATGTAAGCCCTCGTGCCCACCGAGTCTGCGCCGACCTGCGATCCCCACACACTAACACTATCCTGCCCACTCTGGGGACAATTTACAATTTTCCAAAGCCAATTAACCTACAATGGGCAGCACGGTGGCATAGTGGTAGAGCTGCTGCCTTACAGCGCCAGAAATCCAGGTTCGATCCCGACTGCGGGTGCTGTCTGTACAGAATTTGTACGTTCTCCCTGAGACCTGCGTGGGTTTTCTCCAAGATCCTCGGTTTCCTCTCATATTCCAAAGACGTACAGGTTTGTAGGTTAATTGGCTTGGTATAAATGTAAAATTATCCCCAGTGTGTGTAAGGTAGTGCGGGGATCGCTGGTCAGTGCGGACTCGGTGGGCCAAAGGGCCTATTTCCACGCTGTATCTCTACACTAAACTAAACTAAGGCTGTATCCCTTTGCAGGGTGGGAGGAAACCGGAGCACCCGGAGAAAATCGTACAAACTTCGTACAGACAGCACCCGTGGTCAGGATCGAACCCGGGTATCTGGCGCTGTACGGTAGCAACTCTACCGCTGCGTCGCTGTGCAGCCAGTTGGTGGAGATTTACGTGAATTTTAATGAGGTGCATTTAATTTAAAAGGAAAATGGGGAAAAAGTAAACCAATTATCAGTAAACAACCACTCATCCTTGGTTTGCTCATGTGACAAAAAATGTATTCATTGTCCAAGAGTGTGAAGTCCTAATCAGTCACTTAATTAACTGTCTTTAACATCAATGGGCTTTCAAGCTGCAACTACAATTATGTTACTTTCTTCCACGTGTATAGAGGGACTGTAGCGGTCATAGGTTTACGGTAGAGAGCACACTGACTGCTTGCATCATGGCTTTGTTCGGTAACTTGAAGGCCCATGAATGAAGGAGGCTACAGAGAGTGCCAGACATTGCACAATCCATCGCATGATCTAATCTCCCCACTGAGATGATCTACAGGAGGTGCTAACTCAAAAAGGCAGGCGATATCATCAAAGAGTCATACCACCCACAACACCTTGGCCATTCATTCACATCATCACTATTACAGGAGTCGAAAACTGTGACGGCCAAGTTTTAGTTTACTGGGTAGTTTTAGTTTAGAGTTTAGTTCAGAGATACAGCACAAAAACAGGCCCTTCGGCCCACTGACTCCGCACCAGCCAGTGATCCCTGGACACTAACACTATCCTACACACTAGGGCCAATTTATAATTTTATCAAAGCCAGTTAACCTACAAGCCTGTACGTCTTTGGAGTGTGGGAGGAAACCGGAGCACCCAGAGAAAACCCACGCAGGCCACGGGGAGAACGTACAAACTCCAGACAGTCATCACCCGTGGTCAGGATCGAACCTGGGTCTCTGATGCTGTAAGGCAGCACCTCTACCGCTGCGCCACCGTGCTGCCCTTAAGAACAGCTTATTCCTGGCAATCGTCATGCTCTTGAACACTAAACAGCGTGAGACAACACTAACCTCAGCAACTTTGACTTTTTATGGATTGTGCCTTTGATATGGGCTTTGCTTTTGTACTATTATAGTTACCTAGTTTTACGGTCATTAATTTATTGTTTTGTTGGTCATTATATATTTATCTGTGTGTAGTTGAGCTAATGGGCCAGTCAGTTTCTTTTTTTTTTTTTGTTTTTTGTTTTTTGTTTATTTTATTAGAAGTTAATACAATACAAAACAATACAGTGGCACCTAATTTTAGGTGCCAACTATGTCATACTGTAATCCATTCTATGTACAACCTCTAGTTTTATGTTATGAGAAGGAAGTAAGCAAGACAAGAAAAAGAAAACAATAGAAAGGGGAAAGAGTGTAAAAATAGATGGTAGAGAGTAGAAAAATGTGAAGTGTGGATATAAAAAATAAAAATAAAAAAATAAAATAAAAAAGAAAAGGTGGAAAGTAGAAATAGAAGAGAAGGTCCCTTAAAAGAGAATTTTTCAAATCTATATTCGGAGATGTAGATCTATCCACGTCATGAACTGAAATCAGCAATCCTTATGGTACCGCTGCATCACATGATTCCAAAAAGTCGATGAAAGGAGACCAACTCCTTAAGAATTGGTCATATTTATCTATTAGTCGGAGTCTCATTTCTTCAAGGCGTGCTATGTCCATCATATTCCTAATCCACATTTTAACAGTTGGTATGGTTGTATTTTTCCAAAATTTAAGTATCAATTTCTTTCCAATTATTAACCCATAATTAAAAAAAACATTTTGGTCTTTATTTAAATTGGTATCTTCTCCTATTATTCCAAATATAATCCATTCCATTTTGGGTTCTATTCTTGACTTGAAGAGCTTTGTAAATATATCATATATATCACTCCAAAATTTATTCAACTTTGTACATCCTACAAATGAATGTGTTATATTAGCGTTTTGAAACAAACATTTATCGCATCTGGGAGAGACGTTTGGATAAAATTTATTCAACCTCGTTTTTGAATAATATAGTCTATGTAATAATTTGAATTGAATTAAATTATGTCTTGCATTAATAGAACAGTTATGTGTATTCATCAAATACTTTTCCCATCTATCCTTCGAGATCTTTATCATTAGCTCATGTTCCCAATCTTCCCTTAGTGCTTCTGTTGAGGGTGATTCTCTATATAATATATTATTATAAAAGTATGATATTAATTTTTGTGAATCAGCCTTAATATTCATTGCTTCTTCTAAAGGGTCTAAAAATATAGTTTGAAATCTATGTGTATATTTCTTCATAAAGTCACATACCTGTATATATTTAAAATATTGATTATCCTTCAATTTAAATTTAAATTTTAATTGTTGAAATGATAACAGTTTACCCAATTCATACATATCCCCTACTTTCCTAATCCCCAGTCTATCCCACTGTGGATTAGGAAATATAGGCCAGACAGTTTCAAGCGAGCGATTGTCAAATTTCACATTTACATCCAGGAAAGACATCGTCTTGTTGAGCCAGCATAGAATCCCAATCAACACCAGGAAGACTGCATGAGGGATGAAGCCATGACTGAAGATGGTAATAATAGGAAAAATGACACAAGCTCATAGGAACTGGCCTATTGCCTGGCAAACAACGTCAATTTACTCAGAAAACAGAGCGGTCCTGAAATTTGATCATGCAGCACTATTTACTTCGGCGCTAGGCAATTGAAAATGCACTTTGGACAGGATGTAACATTATAAAGACCATCCTGGGTCAATTTGCATCACTCCTGAAATTTGACCGGGGTGAGTCGTGGTTGTGGGACTGACGTGAGTTTAGCTTCAGATGCATATCAGGTGACATCATTATTCCACACAACGCACCGTTTGTGGCGTTGCCGGAGAAATTAGTCCACTTTCACTCAAAGGGAGTTATTGCCGACTACTCTGGGGGCTGCCATGTTTTTATAATGTTATGCCAGACGTGGACTCAATTCAAGAATTCCTCATGCTTAACGTCAAGCCTTCCCAATGGAATGGATCTCCAACGTAGATACAATAGACAATAGGTGCAGGAGTTGGCCATTCGGCCCTTCGAGTCAGCACCGCCATTCAATGTGATCATGGCTGATCAGCCACAATCAGTATCCCGTTCCTGCCTTCTCCCCATATCCCTTGATTCCGCAAGCCCATGAGCTCTATCTAACTTTCCGCAAGCTCTATCTAACTCTCTTTTGAATGCATCCAGTGAATCGTCCCCCACTGCCTTCTGTGGCAGAGAATTCCACAGATTCACAACTCTCTGTGTGAAAAAGTTTTTCCTCATCTCAGTTCTAAATGGCCTACCCCTTATTCTTAAACTGTGGCCCTTGGTTCTGGACTGCCCAAACATCGGGAACACGTTTCCTGCATCTAACGTGTTTAATCCCTTCATAATTTTATAGGTTTCTATAAGATCCCATCTCATCCCTCTAAATTCCAACGAATACAAGGCCAGTCGCTCCATTCTTTCATCATATGACAGTGCCGCCATCCCGGGAATTAACCTCGTGAACCTACGCTGCATTCCCTCATTAGCAAGAATGTCATTCCTCAAATTAGGAGACCAAAACTGCACACAATACTCCAGGTGTGGTCTTAACAGGACCATGTACAACTGCAGAAGAACCTCTTTGCTCCTATACTCAACTCCTCTCGTTATGAAGGCCAACATGCCATTAGCTTTCTTCACTGCCTGTTGTACCCGCATGCTTACTTTCAGTGACTGATGTACAAGGACGCCCAGGTCTCATTGTTATTCCCTTTTCCCTAACATGACACCATTCAGATAACATCCCCGTCCACGGTTTATTCCCTACTGGTCAGGCCTCAAACCTTCGCCATAATCTCTCCAATAGCTTGCTCTCCTTATGGTCCAGGGATAGGCCAGCTCTAGTGAAAGAATCTAGGACCAGAGGTCATACCCTCAGAATTAAAGGACATTACTTTAAGGGGCTGTCCCACTGTGGCGACCTAATCTGCGAGTTTAGACGCATTTGCCCTCGACTCAAACTCGCAGCATGGTCGACACGAGGTCCTATTAGGTCACTGGAACTCTCCTTCATGCTCGAGGGAAGTTCCTGAATACTCGTGGCGCCTCAGCTAGGTCACAGAAAAATTTTCAGCATGTTGACAAATTTTCCACGAGTAAAATTTGGTCGGCATGGTTCTTTTTGACTCGTAGTGCAGTGGAGTGGGGGTAACTATTTAGTTACAGGCAGTCGAGGGCAGTCGAGGTCAGCCGCAGGCAATCTCCTTCGCTGACCGGGTATTTTGATTGGCTTATTGGATATTCAGGACCAGGGAAAACCAACCGGTAGGTAGAATGTCCGTTAAACTTTATTATACTTCTTAAAAGTGTCTCCACTCCTTCTCCCCCACTTCTAGCCTTCCTTCTCTCCCCCTCTTTCCCCTTATTTCCCCTTCTATCTCCTTCTCTTCCCCTCTCTCCCCCTCTCTACCCCTCTCTCCCCTCTCTCCCCCCCCCCCCCTCCCCCTGCGCTCTCTAAAGGACTTATCGTACACTGTGGCAGCCGTTTACCTTCCTCTTCATCGCGGGTGTGAATTTCAGACAGCGCTCCCCTGTTTTCCATGGGCCCCGCCTTTGTGATGTGTTTGTGTGTGCGGTCGGTCGATCCAGTTCGCGGTTTCAACGCAGGCGGCCGATCCAGCTCGAGGTTTTCCATGCGAGTGCCCTCGAGATTGAAGGTCAAAGACATTCTTCTTAACTCACGGATTAGGTCATCGCAGTGGGACAGCCCCTTTAGGAAGGAGATGAGGAGGTGTTTCTTTAGTCAGAGGATGGTGAATCTGTGGAATTCATTGCCGCAGAAGGTTGTGGAGGCTAAGTCAATGGACATTTTTAATGCAGAGATAGGCAGATTCTTGATTAGGACAGGTGTCAGTGATACGGGTGGCGCGGTGCTGCAATGGTAGTGTTGCTGCTTTACAGTGCTTGCAGCGCCAGAGACCCAGGTGCGATCCCGACTACGGGTGCTGTCTGTACGGGGTTTGTACATTCTCCCCGTGACCATCTGGGTTTTTCTGTGATCTTCGGTTTCCTCCCACACTCCAAAGACGTACAAGTTTGTAGGTTGATTGGCTTAGAGTAAGTGTAAATTGTCCCTAGTGAGTGTGAGATAGTGTTAATGTGCTGGGATTGCTGGTTGTCATGGACACGGTGGGCTGAAGACCCTGTTTCCGCACTGTATCTCTAAACTAAACTAAACTAAATATGGGGAGAAGGCAGAATTGTGGACTTTGGAAGAGATAGGATGGGGACCCACAGTCCCGTTTATATAAATGGGTCGATGGTGGAAAGGGTCAAGAACTTCAAATTCCTGGGCGTGCACATCTCTGAAGATCGCTCCTGGTCCGAAAACAATGATGCAATCATAAAGAAAGCACATCAGCGTCTCTACTTCCTGAGAAGATTATGGAGAGTCGGTATGTCAAGGCGGACTCTCTCTAACTTCTACAGGTGCACAGTAGAGAGCATGCTGACCGGTTGCATCGTGGCTTGGTTCAGCAACTTGAGCGCCCAGGAACGGAAAATACTACAAAAAGTAGTAAACACTGCCCAGTCCATCATCGGCTCTGACCTCCCTACCATCGAGGGGATCTATCGCAGTCGCTGCCTCAAAAAGGCTGGCAGCATCATCAAGGACCCACACCATCCTGGCCACAGACTCATCTCCCCGCTACCTTCAGGTAGAAGGTACAGGAGCCAGATGACTGCAACGTCCAGGTTCAGAAATAGCTACTTCCCCACAGCCATCAGGCTATTGAACTGAACTCAAACAAAACTCTGAACATTAATAGCCCATTATCTGTTTATTTGCACTTTATCTGTTTTATTTATTCATGTGTGTATATATTTATACAATGGTATATGGACATACTGATCTGTTCTGTAGTCATGCCTTCTATGTTCTGTTGTGCTGAAGCAAAGCAAGAATTTCATTGTATATCTGGGACACATGACAATAAACGCTTGAATCTTGAATTTTGAATCTTGAGAATGGGGTTAGGAGGGAGAGATAAATCAGCCATAATAGGATGGCAGACTAAACCTGATGGGCTGACCGCCGAGAGCAACATCTCCGGGCTGCGGGTCTGCGGAGCGGCAAGGTGACAGTGTGGAGAGGCGGCGTGTGGAGAGGCGGCAGTGCGGAGAGGCGGCGCTGACTTTTTCAACGAGAGCCTGGGAGCTCCAAACCGGCGCGGCCTTGTCGGCTTCGGCAGCCGCGGGCTCCAACCAGGAAGCGGCCGTTCCATGTGGCCCAGCCGCCGAAAGGACTCTCCCAACGCCGGGGCAAGACCACCCGGTGAGAACGGCCAGGGACATCGGGCCTCCGTAGAGGCAATTGCGGTGGCCTCAATAGGCCTGACTTTGGGGTGAACATGGGGTGGGGACTGGACATTGTGCCTTCCTCCACAGTGCTATCCACTGTGGGGGGATGATTTTTTTGTCTAATTGTAGTCCTGTAGGTCTGTGTCCAAGATGGCTGCCGTGAAGAGAGAGTGGACGCTGGCGCGCTTTGGCTGCCGCTGCTCTCTCTTCACACTGTGTTTATGATTTTCTGTTTTTGGATTGAATTCTGTTTTTAATTTGTGTCTCTGTGATGTCTTTATTACTTGTTATATTCCGATTATATGTTATTCCGATTACTATGTAAGGTGTCCTTGAGATGTCTGAAAGGCGCCCATTAAATAAAATTTATTATTATTATTATTATGAACTAACCCTAGTGTTCTGCACTTCAAATTCACCCACACACAAAGCCCCTTCTCCCAGAAATGAATTGTTTAGGATATTTACATGTAAATGGCCAATGGTTTCTACCGTTGATAGAATACTTGTTGACCGAACCTCCTTGAATCTTCTAAGGAAATCTAAACTTAATTAAAATTAAATGTTGCCGCTATTTGTTTTCAATTTCAGTTTTTATAGTATGATTTATTCTTGAATTATTTCTTCAATGTGGCTCAGTTTCTTGCTCTTTAATGCATTAGGGCCCAATTCCAAGAGCCAGCTGCGCATTAGTATTTGACTAAATCTTTTCTCTTCCCTGTTGAGGTAATATTTGGCTCCGCAGTCTGTGCTTTGGGAAAGCAATAAATACAATGCATACAATGGGCTAAATCAGTCGATGTTACAAAATAACATTTTATCAAGACAATTCCAACATATGATTAGAGAAATCTTCAGTGCCCAATGTGACACAGAACAGAAATGAGCAAATGGAATTGCAATTGAATAATAACTCAATATCCAAACTGCAAAATTCCAGGTCTTCTCCTGCTTAAGAGTGAAGTGCAAATATGGCACATCTTTGTTCCAGCATGGATTTGCTGGCCTGAATGGCCTCTTCTGTGTAGGGAGGAATGGCAAATGGTGGTTGACACCGAAGATAGACACAAAATGCGAGAGTAACTCAGCGCGACAGGCAGCATCTCTGGAGAGAAGGAGTGGGTGACGTTTTAGGTCGACACCCTCCTTCTTCTCTCCAAAATCCATAAACAGAATGCTCTGGAAGACCCATTGTTTCTGCCTGCTCCTGTCCCACGGAATTCATTTCCACATACGTCGTCTCCATCCTACCCCCCCCCCCCCCCTGGTCCCCCTCCCTACCTATGTCCATGACACCTCACAAAGGAGGATTAAGTAAAATGAGATTTGAGGAGAATTATAGCGATTAGATATTTAATAGGAACAGGTGAAAAAATGCAGTGAAATTAACAGAAAGGAAACGTGAAATGGACCAGGAATTGCTGCCGAGAAAATGAGTAGGAGAATGCCATTCGTGTTGCTTTTTTTCATGTAAGTCGCACATCAAAGCATCTTCTATTTGTTCCACCTTCTCAAAGATGTAGTGGATGGGCAACAAGTGTTGGAAAGTTTGTGGTCATTTTGTAGGGTATGGGGTGAAGGCAGGAGAAAGGGGTTGAGAGGGAAAGATAGATCAGCCATGATTGAATGGCAGAGCTGACTTGATGGTCTAAATGACCTTATTCTGCTCCTAGAACTTATGAATTTACATTATTTCTTGTTGAAATCCAACCATCTGCAGTTGACTTCAGCTCTTTGCCTTATGGTTCAACAAAATGGAACCTTCTTTCGCTGTTATGGAACAGACATTATGCACTATTATGGTCTAGTTACCGAGTATTACTGATTATTAATTAATTTTATTCTTGTTTATTGTCTATTTATTTATGCGTTATTGTGTTTACTGGCCTATAAAGCTGCATCAAAAAATAATTTCATTATTCCATTGGTGGTGCATCTGACAATTAAATATCCTTGACTGTCGAATGAATGTAGGATCAGTGTGAATGGTGATTGATGGTCAGTGTGGACTCAATGGGCCGAAGGGCACATTTCAGTGCTGCATCTCCTCTATGACAGCATGACTTTATGACATTTGATAATGTCTTCAGCATGTGCCATGCCCACTAATTATTTAATTAACTTCCAACCTTCATTTGTAACTCTCGGAAATACTTCAGCTGAAAGTAATGACTCATGCATGATTTAAAGTGATTCCACTTGGGCATCATTTTTATACCTTATAAGTTTCACCCAGTCAGTTTAATGTAGTAAAGAAACTCATTGCCATCATCGCTGCGGGCTGATTATGGACTATGGGACACAAGTGCCTTGAGCTGGATATCAGCGAGACCAAGCGCAGGCTCAGTGTTTGTTTTGCTAGACACCTCCGCTCAGTCCACCTAAACCTGTCTGATCTCCCGGTTGCTCAACACTCTAACACCCCCTCCCATTCCCACACTGACTTTCTGTCCTGGGCCTTTCTGTCCTGTCAGAGTAAGACCCAGCGCAAATTGGAGGAACAGCACCTCATATTTCACTTACGTAGCTTACACCCCAGCGGTGTGAACATTGACTTCTCTAACTTCAAATAACCCTTGCTTTCCCTCTTTCTCCATCCCTCCCCTTTCCCAGTTCTCCGACCAGTCTTACTGCCTCCAACTACATTTTATCTCTGTTTGCCTTGTTGTTACCTTCTCCTAATGAAAAATTATCAATTCTACATTTTACTTGATCTCCATTCCCTATGTCCTGTTGTCGCACCTTACATTCCCTTATCTATACACTTCCTTATCTAGGCATCTCCCTCTCCCCTGACATCAATCTGAAGTAGAGTCTCAACCCGAAACATCACCCATTCCTTCTCTCCAAAGATGCTGCCTGTCCCGCAGAGTTACTCCAGCACTTTGTGTCTATCTTCATCTTGATACTGGAGCTTCTTACAGTGATACAACCAGCAACCGGCTCCCTCCATGTGTCAACCCCACTCCCCCACCACCCCGTTTTTGTGTCTTGACTCCGAGTGGAAATGATGCATCACCTGCCTGCTTGATCACCACAGGCGGCACGGTGGCGCAGCGGTAGAGTTGCTGCCTTACAGCGCCAGAGACCCGGGTTCGATCCTGACTACGGGTGCTGTCTGTATGGAGTTTGCACGTTCTCCTCGTGACCGCGTGGGTTTTCTGCAAGATCTTCAGTTTCCCCCGACACTAAAGATGTGCAGGTTTGTGGGTTCATTGGCTTGGTATAAAAAAATGTAAAAATTGTCCCTAGTGTGTGTAGGATGGTGTAAACGTGTGGGAATCGCTGGTAGGTGCGGACTCGGTGGGCCGAAGGGCCTGTTTCCGCGCTGTAACTAAACTAAAGATCAAGTTGGCACACTGGGCTAGTCCCATTTGCCTACATTTGGCTGACATCCCTTTAAACCCTTCTATCCATATATCTGTCTAGATATCTTTCAAAAGTTGCAATTATTTTGACATATGATGGTTAACACACAATAAAAGCTTTTCACTGCACCTCGGTACAGGTGACGATAAACTAAACTAAATATTATGTGTAGGAAGCAACTGCAGATAGTGCTAGTGTGCGGGGTGATCGCTGGTCGGCACGGACTCGGTGGGCCGAAGGTCCTGTTTCCGTGCTGCCTCTCTGAACTACACTTAAGTCAGGGTTGTAGGGTTTCCAAAAGGAAGGCAAACAAACACGGCAGCCATGTTTGAAGCAAGGAATTCAAAATCTATAGTCATTCATGGTGATGCATAATTTACCACAGAGTTAAAGTTTAAGACCCATTTAGCAAACCAAAAATGAATGTGATTTCTTTCTTGTCAATGCCTGTTCAATGTGTGCAACCAAGGACACGGATCTCTCTTGTGCACCCCCTATTCCAGTTGTTGTGCTTGCCGATGAGTGGCAAGGAGGGTTTAAGGCCAGTTGTTAAGAGAGTGATCATTTGATTTAGGCGAGGTTTCCTCTTCTCCTGTTTAAAGAAAGATTGTGCGTGCTTGCAAAGGAATTCAAAAGAAAATACTTCCCCAAATTTGCTTCAAAGAAAATCTTCAAAATGATCCTCTGATTCTGAGATTAAATTGAAAAATTAACCAAATTGACCTTTTCTTTTGCAAAATGCAGATGCTAGTTTACGGAGAAAAACACTTTGTGTCCTTTTGTGTAAGTGTGAAGAAGGGTCTCGACCCGAAACGTCACCTATCCATGTTCTCCAGAGATGCCGCCTGACCTGCTGAGTTACGCCAGCCCTTTGTGTCCTTTTGCGGATTAACCAGCATCTGCGGTTCTTGGTGTAGGATGGAACTGCAGACGCTGGTTTATCCGAAGATTAACACAAAATGCCGGTTCTTTGTTTCTATGTGGATCAAAATGTTAAGGAGGGAAATGGGCCTGCATGGTTCGTCACCTCGGATGGCATGTTCGAGTTGAGTCCGAAGGGCCTGTTTCCGTGCGGTATAGCTCGATGACTCTCTCTCAGAACTGCTGTGGAAGCAAGTCATTCTCAATCCTGAGGGGTTGCCTAAGGAGCCATTTCATTGCTGACAGTATGTATCCTTTGTTGTGACAGAGAGCTGGGAGAATGAACAGAAGGACATATTTCCCCAACGTATTAACCAAATTGGCACATTGGGCCCCATCATATATTTTTCCTCCTCGTCCCATCTCTGTTAATTGCATGTGCTGCTGCAAACAACAGTTCGCCACTGATTGTGATGCAGATTCCCTTTCAAGCGCCGCAACTGCTGAATATATTTTAGGCCTGCACAACTGTGATAAAATCACGCTCTGTGTCTTTGATGGAATCAACTGCGATAAATTATTAATGAATACGTCGATAAATCATTACACCCCAGAACCTGGGGATAATGTGTAAATGAGCAAAATCTCAACATTAATAATTAAAACTGCACCATTGACCTTACATGGATTCTAACTCTATCTAATATTGTCTCATTAAAGATTTAGCTGGTTGTCATTCATACGTTCTCCCCACTTCTTTATATCCACTTGGTGCATCGACGTATATGCTGCAACTAAGAAGCTTCATGATAGGCCTTATTGAGTTTTAAATTGTTAATAGTTGGCATCATATATTTACTGAAAGACAATAACGTGCCCTAGTTTTTATGACATTTTTAGGTGGATTACCATTGAGTTCAAAGTAAAAATTAAACATTTAAAAGCAAGACTATTAACATTGGTTGACAGAGTTGTTACCTCCTGAATTTCTTCTGGAGGGTCGATTTCTATGAGTCAGCAGACTGTTAAGAAGGTTTTTGTTTTCACGCATTGCCAGCCCATGTAGAGAGCATCATGTGTAGGAAGGAACTGCAGATGCTGGTTTAAACCAAAGATAGACACAAAATGCTGGAGTAACACAATGGGACAGGCAGCATCTCTGGAGAGAGGTGACGTTTCAGGTCAAGACCCTTCTTCAGTCTAAGTCAGGGAAGGGAGAGATACAGAGATAAGGGTATGTAAGGTGTGAAAACAAGACAAAGCGGATGGAGATCAAGGAAAATGTAGAATAGATCATTGTTTATTTGATTGTTAAAGCAGCACAATAGAGTCCAACAAATACACGGAGAGGGGGGGGGGGGGGTTTGGAGGGCTCTGGGCTCAATGCGTTAAATTACCAGAATCCTGCCAGGATTAATATAGAAACATAGAAACATAGAAAATAGGTGCAGGAGAAGGTCATTCGGCCCTTCGAGCCTGCACCGCCATTCAATATGATCATGGCTGATCATCCAACTCAGTATCCTGTGTATTTTGTGTGCTGCAAAATGGCAAAAAGCATTTCACTTCACTACACCTCGGTGTATGTGAATGTAGCTAATAAAATACCTTTGATACCTTTGATCCTGTACCTGCCTTCTCTCCATACCCCCTGTTCCCTTTAGCCACAAGAGCCACATCTAACTCCCTCTTAAATATAGCCAATGAACTGGCCTCAACTACCTTCTGTGGCAGAGAATTCCACAGATTCACCACTCTCTGTGTGAAAAATGTTTTCCTCATCTCGGTCCTAAAAGATTTCCCCCTTATCCTTAAGGGGGTGTTAGCTACATGGACAGTCGCAGATTGGTTCCTCGGGAATGGCAGAGTTTGTGGGGAGAATTACATAACATTATGCGAGGCATGGATAGGGTCAACTGTCAGAACCTTTTTGCCAGGGTGGAAAGTTTTTGGCACAGAGGGTGTTGAGTTTGTGGATGGTGGTGAAGGAAGATATGATAGCAGCATTTAAGACATTTTGGACAGGCACATCAATGTGCATGGAATGGAGGGATATGGATTATGTGCAGGCAAATAGCCATTGGTCTCAGCATTATATTCGGCACAGACATCGTGGGCAAAAGGGCCTATTCCTGTGTTGTATGATGTATGTAAATGGGAATAGCTCAGAATGCCAATTTGGTTGGCATGGGCAAGATGAACCAAAAGTCCTATTTCCATGCTGTACAGCACGATGGCTCTATGATGTGATCCACCCCAGACATTCCCATATCTTATAATAATCATCACTAACATCACTGACCAAGTAGTTTTAAAATGCAGCTCACATTGTTGAAGCACAATGTGGGATATTGGAAGTCTAAATCTGGTCCCTAATTGTGATAGCAGTGATGTGTTTCAGAAATGTGCTTTTATTCCTTTATCATGTGTCTGTACACTGTGGATGGCTCGATTATAATCACGTATTGTCTTTCCACTGACCGGTTAGCATGTAACAAAAAAGCTTATCACTGTACCTTGGTACACGTGACAATAAACTAAACCAAACTAAAGTAAAGTAAATGAATGAATGAATGAATAAGTTTATTGGCCAAGTGTTCACATACAAGGAATTTGCCTTGATGCTCCGCCCACAAAGTAAACTAAGTAAAGTAAAGTAAACTACACAAGCCTCAATGGCAATCAATGGAGAAAAAAGCCTTGCTCAAGCTTTAAGTTAAAGAGTCCTTCCTTACTTGATTTTTTATTTGGAGGCCACTATCATGCACAGTGGCACAGCTGGAAGAGCTGCTCACTCACAGCACCCGAGGCCTGGGTTCAAACCCGACGTGGAGTTTCAGCCTTCTCCCCTGTGGACCCATTTGGTGCTCTGGTTTCCTCCTACATCCCAAAAAGCAATCGGTTGATAGGTTTATTTAAGTGTAGGGTTTAGAAATACAGTGTGGAAATGGGCCCTTTGGCCCACCCAGTCCACGCCGACCAGCGATCACCTGTACACTAGTTCCATGCTACACATTAGAGACGATTTACAGAAGCCAAACCTGCACGTCTTTGGAGTGTGGGAGGAAACTGAAGCACGCGGAGAAAGCCCACACCGTCACACGGAGAACGTACAAATTCCGTACAGACAGCATCTGTAGTCAGGATTGAACCCGACTCTCAGGCTCTGTAAAACAGGAACTCTGCCTCTGCGCCACTGTGCCACCCCTGGTTACTGTTAAACAAGAGAAGGAGTGGTGGAAACTGGGCAGAGCTGATGGGATTTTGGGAAGAATAAAAATTGTAATTAATGACCTATCCATCCCTTCCAAGAAAGGTCTCGACCCAAAATGTCACCCACTCCTTCTCTCCAGAGATGCTGCTGCCTGTCCCGTTGAGTTACTCCAGCATTTTGTGTCTACCATCCCTCCCACAATCTCCCCGCAACTTGAAACAAACTTATTTGCTCACATCTCTAGTTCTGATGAATGGCCTTTGACCTAAAATGTTAATTCTATTTTCTCTTTCACAGACCCTGCCCGACATGCCGAGTGTTTCCAGCATTTCCTCATTTTATTTCAGATTTCCACCATCCGTGATTATATTTTGGTTTTAGAGTTTGTGGAAATAGGATTTAATTGGCACTGACGGATACACCCGGATCCTTTAAACTTTCACTCTCCCACTTTCAACCTCCACTATGCCCTCCAGTATTTGACATTTCCAACCTGAAGAAAGAGACTCCGATTACCTACCTTATTTGTGCCTCTCTTAATTTTATAAACTTCTATCGGGTCACCTCCTCAGCCTCCGTCCGATACTCCCGTGAAAATGATCCAGGTATATCCAGCCTCACCTTTTGATTAAAACTCTCCAATCCAGGAAACATCCTGACGGATATCTTCTGCATTCTCTCCAGCACCTCCAGATAACTAATTAAAAGATCTGAAGAAGGGTATCGACCCAAAACGTTGCCTATTTCCTTCGCTCCATAGATGCTGCCTCACCCGCTGAGTTTCTCCAGCATTTTTATCTACCTTCGATTTTCAGGCATCTGCAGTTCCTTCTTAACCTAATTTAAAGGAAGTCTCTCGACCGTTCAAGATAATGATATTTCTACTGGCAAGCTTTTTAAAAAAAAACCTGATCAAATTGCATTTACACATAACAAATGGATTTACTGCGGGATAAAAATAAATAAGTAAACCTATTAGACTGAAGTGTTAATGGACAATATGGTGAGGATTAGTTGAATTCCTTGCTTAGCTCCTTAGCTTGGCTCCCTTAGCATTGAGGGTTTTCAGTCTAGAAGGCGCAGCAAGGTCAGCAAGTGTGAGAAAATGAATTCCCTCTGTGCTACTGAATTGAGTAATGATTCCTGAGTTTAATGGAGCCCCTTTCTTAATGTTCTTATGGAGAAGAAAAGCCTGGAAAAATAAAACCCGACGAGAGGGGTGGCAACACTAATGACCTCTGTACACCTCACCGTGCCACTGAACACAATGGCAAATTCGCATACCTTCTGTTGCGACGGACTACTTAAGAATTACTCCCACAGAACAAATCTAATAATGGGGATGTGTTCTGCAGATGGCTGATGGAAAGCACAGAAACAAAATGCTTCTCTGCCGCTGGGTAATACAGGCTGCTGTCCACCCACCACTACAGCTCGCCTTTGTCTCCCCTCTCACCGTAGAAGATGCGTTCACAGGCAAGTTTAAATTCAAGATGTTGAGGCCCACTCAAACCTCATTTCCTTGCCACCGCTGACCAGTGTTCAATTGATTCTCTCTTCGTGGCAAAAAAATGTTGAACTTAAGAGCGTAATGTCGAGTAATTAGTTCAATAGTCAATAGTGTTTTACTTGTCACATGTGCAACCGCACAGTGAAATTCATTTAGCATACACTACACGCTGCTGTGCTCTGATTGTGCGTGATTATTTCAGAACACGAGCTGGCTTTTCTTTCTATGGTACATCTAGGAAAATAAAACTTAAAAAAATACTGTGTTGGAAGTTTGATTTTAGCTTTATTTCTGGCGATTATTTAGTGAATTGCTGCCTTCACACGCTCGCTGGGCTTAAAATGATGACTTTTCCTGCACTGTTTCTGGAGATAGGTGACACACAAACAGAACCACTCTCTGAGGCAACATGATCCATTGGCCAACAGTCGAGTCAAGGCACCAAAATCAGCAGAAGGCAGAAGTCTGAGGAAGGGTCCCGACCCAAATCGTCGCCTGTCCATCCCCTCCCCAGATGCTGTCTGGCCCGTTGATTTCCTCCAGCAAACGGCTCAAGATTCTGGCGTCTGCAGGTCTGTGTGTCCTCAGAAATTAGAATTACTTTTGTTACAAAATATACATTTATGAAATGTAATTAAAATAATGTGGAATGAAAATAAATGTCTAATAAAGATGATCAGAAATTGAGTTTGGTAGATGGATGCCTATTTTTATTATTTAATTATAATTGCTTGTAGTTTCACTGCCTTGAATTCATAAAACACAAATTAAAATTTAATAATTAGCAAAATGCTATTCATCATTGCTGTACTCATTACCGCAGTGAGGAGAAATAAAGCTCAACTTTTGGAATGAGTTTCATGACTTATTGAGCTTAGATTATTGTCACGTGTTAACCAGTCAGCGGAAAGACATGGTTACAATCGAGCCATCCACCGTGTACAAACACATGATAAAGGGATTCACTTGAATACTTTTTAGTGCAAGATAAAGTCAAGTAATGTCCGATCCAAGATAGTCAGAGGGTCTCCAAGGAGATAGGCAGTAGCTCAGGACTGCTCTCTAGTTGTTGGTAGGATGGTTCACTTGCCTGATAACAGCTGGGAAGACACTGTCTCTGAATCTGAACATGTACGTTTTCACACTTCTACACTTCTTGCCAGATGGGAGAGGGGAGAAGAGGGAGTGACTAGGGTGTGACTTGATTATGCTGGTGGCCTTGCTGAGGCAGCGTGAAGTGTAAATGGTGTTAATGGAAGGGAGGTTGGTTTGTGTGGGAAAGAACTGCAGATGCTGGTTTACACCAAAGATAGACACAAATTGCTGGAGTAACTCAGGCAGCATCTCTGGAAAGAAGGAATGAGTAACGTTTTGGGTTCAGACCCTTCCGTGTTATGGTCTGGGCTGCATCCACACTTCTCTCCAATTTCTTGCGGTCTTGGATGGAGCTGTTCCAAAACCATGCTGTGATGCACCCCGACACTATGCTTTTGTACGGCCCATTGTAACCAACAAAAAACTGATAGACATTGAGGCTAATTAAGGTGTTCCTTTAAGAATGGGTACGGAGAGTGAAGTGGACTTGCCCTAAGCATTCTGATTATTTTAATCCATATTTATGAGCTTCAGTAAAGGGGTTCAGGACTGTTCAGTGCACTTGGATGCATGATGACAAGATGTTGTTTTCACACAATTAGCAACAAAGCATCGCACCTCGGGCAATAACATACGGATTTACATGTCTAATGGCGCATCTGCACTCACCAAAAGGTGATGACTGATTTTTCACGTAATAATGGCAAACACCACAAGATTCCCAGTTAGTTGCGCTGTGAGTTCTGGCACCATGAGGTGGTATTTGTGGCACAGACCTCAGCTAAGGCAGAAAATACACCTGATGCCAAGAGTCAAGATTCAAAAGTGTTTAATTGTCATATGTACCAGCGACCGAACAGAACTGTTGTGCTGCTGCAAGTATGAATTTCATTGTTCCGTATGGGACATATGACAATAAAACACTCTGGACTTGTATTGAAATACTTTAAAAGAAAACACAATGTGCTGGAGTAATTCAACAGGTCAGGCAGCATCTCTGGAGAACCCTTCTTCGGACTGACCCACCCATCCTTTTCCTCCAGAGACGCTGCCTGACCCGCTGAGTTACTCCAGCACTTTGTGTCTATCTTCGGTAGAAACCAGCATTTTTGCGTTGGGACACTTCTTCATACTGATGGTGAGTTAGGGGGTGGGAAGAAGAAAGATGGAGGAGAGGAGGAACTTGCTGCAGCTTAACAGACCCGCTAACATTTTAACTTGCAAATAAAAATACAATAATCAATAATATAAGAAATTACTAACAAAAATACTAGGTATCCGTAATAGTGCAAGACCGACATCATTAAGGCAACCTGAGATGGTCATAGGCTCATATAGCGTGGAAACAGGCCCTTCGACCCACCAAGTCCGTGCCAACCACTCATCCCCGTACACTACCACTACCCTGCAAACCTCTTCTTTCGTGTCCATCTTCCTTGTTTCTAATGTTGACATTGCTGTCATTGTCCGTCCTGAAAAGGACACAAGCTTCCGGCGACAATCAGTGGGAGAAATCACTTGTTGCAATAGATGATGGTGGTAGCAGAATTAGCTCGGGATACTTCCAGTTTCCAGCCCCGCGATGTGGACGCTTCTGCTATGGGGCCTGCCTACAAACTAGGAACGATTAACCTACAAACGTGCCCGTCTTTGGAGAGTGGGAGAAAACTGAAGCACTCAGGGAAAACCCACGCGGTCACGAGGAGAATGTACAAACTCCATATAGGCAGCACCCGTGGTCAGGATCGAACCCGGGTCTCCGGCAGCTGGGAGGCCGCAACTCTACGACTGTACCACCGTGTTGCCGGCAAGTGGAAACATTTTGTTTCTGTCCAATTGATTCCATTAAACTTTCCTCCTTTCTGAGCCGGCAGAAAACCCAAATTGTTTTTGTCTGTAAACTTTATTAAATATGTCACTGGAAGCTGCATTTCACAAACAAGTTTCAAAGTGTTCGAAATCCTCCTAGGGGCAAGGTTTCATTGCTGGATGTGGGTTGAAAGCCAGGAGTATTCAGCACGACTACTCCTTCTGTCCTCAAGATAGAATTTAGGTCACGAGAAATCCTCACACAGCCTTCTCTGTAGGAACATTAAGAAGGCAGCAATGTCAGCTGTTACCCTTGACAATCTACTCCAACGGAGAGGCTCAGCTCATTGGATTCCATATATAATCTACTTAGGGGCATTCTTCCTGATGAGCCTCTTGCATGTAACAACTGCTGCTTTATTCCATCATGAATGCGGACAATTTCAGTAGATTTTGTGAAAATGGTGTAATGAAATTAAGCCTGGGATCCTGGGCTGGTCCTTGCACCTGATCTCCCGTCTTTACAGCAAGTCGATAGTTCAAGTTGAGAGCAGTTTCTGCACTATAAGGGCAGCAGAGTGGCACAGCGGTAGAGTTGCTGCCTCACTGCCACCAGAGATCCGGGTTCGATCCTGACCTCGGGTGCTGTCAGCAAGGAGTTTGCTCATTCTCCCTGTGACCTCGTGGGTTTACTCCGTAGGCTTCCGGTTTCCATCCACACTCCAAAGACGTGCAGGTTTGTAGGTTCATTGGCTTCTGTAAGTCGTTAATTATCCCTAGTGTGTAGGAGCATGCGAGTGTATGGGCTAGTGCTGGAGCGTGGTCAGCAATAGTCTGGCCTGAAGTCTAATGTTACAGTTGATTCCAAGATGGGGGGGGGGGGGGGTGAAAGGTGAAGGTGAGAGGTTGGTGCCCGTGAACGGCCTACAAACTCACCTCCCATGGCCTCGGTGAGAGTCTTAAACTTCTGCGATCGGCTGGGGAAGCGGGACGTGGCGAGCTCGGCGAGCGGATGGAGGGGGGGGTGGGGGGGGGGGGACTCTCTGAAACAACCACACATACATGATCCAGCACCAAGATAGCCTGAGTAACTAAGCTGGATGTGTCATGACAGTTTACAGCATCAAGATAGGGCGGCACGGTGGCTCAGCGGTAGTGGTACTGCCTTAGACTTGGGTTCCATCCCGACTACGAGTGCTGTCTGTATGGAGTTTGTCCGTTCTCCCCGTGACCATGTAGGTTTTTTCCAAGACCTTCGGTTTCCTCCCACATTCCAAAGACGCACAGGTTTGTAGGTTAACTGGCCTGGTATTAGTGTAAATTGTCCCTAGTGTGTGTAGGATAGTGTTAATGTGCGGGGATCACTGGTCAATGCAGATTCGGTGGGCCGAAGGGCCTGTTTCCGTGCTGTATCTCTAAACTAAACTAAACATCAAGATACTGTAGCCTTTAGCAGCACATCTAGTCACCTGGCTCAAAGTTAGGAAGAAATCAGCTGACGTGGACTCATTGACCTTGTAAGCAATAAATGACTTTGTTTCCATCATTAATGGATTTGAATACTGCCCAAGGATAGTTATACATAATCATTAATTTTCGTCTCTAAATTATAAATGATCTTAGTTGTTTTAAATGCATCTCATGTCTGTTAGCCTGACTCAGCTGACACTCTCCTGAATCAAACAGTTATGGGTTCAATGCAGAAACACATGCTGACAACCACTGAGGAAAACTTGTCAGGGTTGACCATAGGAACTGGGACCTGTCTAAATATTTCAGAGGATCAAATGATAGTCATGTTCCCATGGAAAACTTCAAAGAACCAGGAACACATCTGGGAAGTTAAACTGGATGCAACATAAACCAACATCATCAAAAACATAGGAAAATAAATATGTGCAGGAGTAGGCCATTCGTTCCTTCAAGCCAGCACCGCCATTCAAAATCATCATGGCTGATCATCCAAAATCAGGACCCCCTTCCAGCTTTTTCCCCATATCCCTTGATTACATTAGCCCTAAGAGCTACATCTAAAGTCCTGTCCCACTTGGCAATTTGTTTGCTGTCTGCCGGCATCATTGACTGACGTATCAAGTCACCGGAAAATACGCGGCATGATGCGGCGTGATGAAATGTGACGCGGCGTGATGACGTATGACGCAGCGGTGTCACGGCATGGTGCCGTAAAACGAGCTGTGTTTTTTCCAAGTGTCGCAACATTTTTTTGTCGCCGCTGGATTTTGAAATGTTCAAAATCTTTTGGCGACACTGATATGACACGGGCAAAATCGCCAAGTGGGACAGGTCCTTAACTCTCTCTTAAAAACATCCAGTGAATTGGCCTCCACTGCCTTCTGCAGCAGAGAATTCCACAGATTCACAATTCTCTGGGTTAAAAAATGCTTTTCCTCATCTCTGTCCTAAATGACCTACCCCTTATTCTTAAACTGCGACCCCTGGTTCTGGACTCCCTGAACATCGGGAACATTTTTCCTGCATCTAGCCTGTCCAATCCCTTAAGAATTTTATATGTTTCGATAAGATCCCCTCTCATTCTTCTCAATTCCAGTGTATATAAGCCCAGTTGATCCATTCTATCAATAAATTGAATAGCTTACATTTCAAATACTTTAAACGGGAAATTTTGGATTTGACAATATTGCAACCATTTACAAACTGGTCACAGTTCTCAACTCCAAATTCTTCAATTTTAACGTGTTTGGAAATGCTCCAAATGCTATGGGGGTTCTTTTTTTGTCTCTTTTCCCAAGGGAAGAGCTTCATTGCCAGATTGCATAAGCTAGGTGAGTCAAGAGTCAAGAGTGTTTTATTGTCATATGTCCCAGCTAGACCATGAAAATGCTTCTGCAAACTCACTTGCAGCAGCACAACAGAATATGTAAACATAGTACACTTTAAATAATGTAATAAATCCGGCACGGTGGTGCAGCAGTAGAGTTGCTGCCTTACAGCCCTTGCAGCGCCGAAGAGCTGAGTTTGATCTTGACTATGGGTACTGTCTGTACGGATTTTGTGCGCTCTCCCCGTGACCTGCGTGGGTTTTCTCCGAGATCTTCGGTTTCCTCCCACACTCCAAAGACGTACAGACATACAGATTTCCTCCCACACTCCAAATTGGCTTGGTAAATGTAAAAATTGTCCCAAGTGTGTGTATGATAATAGTATTAACATGCGGGGATCGCTGGTCGGGGCGGACCCGGTGGGTTGAATGGCCCGTTTCCGCGCTGTTTCTCTAAACTAAACTGAACTAAACTAAACGAGAGAGAAAAAAAAATTCAAAGGTTCAAAGGTCAGTCTATTGTCAAATGTACCAATTAAGGTACAGTGAAACTCGAATTAATACAATTACTACTAAAAAAAAGCAACAAGACACACAACTACATAAAAGTTAACATAAACATCCACTACAGTGGATTCCCCACATTCCTCAGTGTGTGTATATATACATTTTCTCACAAATAGGCACATATATACACACACACACACACACATGCACACATAAGGTGATCACTACTTTTCAGACTGTCATAGAGTCATACAGCATGGACCCAGCACTTTCTTTAGACTGAAGGAAGATGAAGGTTTCAACCCAGACATCCTTTGTCCATTTCCCTCCACAGATGCTGCCTGAGCCATTGAGTTCCACTTTGCATTTTTGCTGAGGAAGAAAGGGACACAGAGAGAAAAACAACTGTAGTTCAACTAATTCCATAATGTGTTGGGAATGAATGAATAAGTGGGATAACATAATAATAATAATAATAAATTTAATTTTTATAGCGCTTTTCTAAGACTCAAAGTCGCTTTACAATAGTAACAGACAATAGCAAACGGAGAAGCGGCGAACAAACAGCGCCAGCGTCCTCTCCGTGCAGCACATAAAGAAAGAATACAGACATAACAATAATAAAGACATTTAAACATAAAAACATCCCCCCACAATGGTTCCCATTATGAGGGAAGGCACAGTGTCCAGTCCCCATCCCCAGTTCACCCATAGTCGGGCCCATTAAGGCCTCCACAGTTGCCTCTACGGAGGCCTGATGTTCCAGGCCGTTCTCGCCTGGAACATCGAACTAATGAAACATAGAACTAATGTGAACAGGTTGGAGTGGCCTGAAGCGCTTGTTTCCATGCAGCACTAAACTAAACTAAACCAAACTAAACCAAACTAAACTAAACTAAACTAAATTAATTGGTCGCAGAGAAAAAGGTATGGAAATGGGATTTATGCTGTACTGAGAGCTGTCATAGTGACATAGAGAGTCATAGTCATATAGTGTGGAAACTGGCCCTTCCAACCAAACTTTCCCCCATCAATCAACATGTCCCATCTACATTAGTCCCTCCTGCCTGCATTTGGCCCATATCCCTCTAAACCTATTCTATCCATGTACCTATCCAAATGTTTCTTAAACTTTGCGATACTACCTGCCTCAACTACCTCCTCCGGCCGCTTGTTCCATACACCCACCACTCTCTGTGTGAACCTCAGGTTCCTATTACATCTTCCGTCCCCCCCCCCCCCCCCCCCCCCCCCCCACCCGTCACTCCCCCCCCCCCCCCCCCCACCTCCCCCCTTCCCCCCCCCATTATACAGTATACAGACATTATACAGTAAAAAGACACAAAGTGCTGGAGTAACTCAGTGGGTCAGAGTCCGAAGAAGCACCACAACCTAAAATGTCACCTATCCATGGTCTGCAGTGATGCTGCCTGACTTGCTAAATTACTCCAGCACGTTGTGTCTTTTTTTTTGTAAACCAGCATCTGCAGTTCCTTGTTTTTACCATTATACATTATATCCATTCAGTCACCCTGAATGAATGACTGTCCTTTTTTAGTGCTATTAGTGTGTTTAGTGCTATTTCGCTGAGCACAGGTAACTCAGTAATGATTTTCTTTCTGTATGGAAGCTGCAGAAAGATTGGAAATCATTACTTTGCCAGTCTATCGATGTTTTATCACAGGGCTGCAAATGCTGGAGACGTTTTACACGACTGACTGTTCCTACTTCAAAGTCACATCATTCTAGTCAGCTGATAATTCAATTGCGAGCACGAGATTTCCATTTTGCTCTGTCATTCTGAAACTTCATCACAGTTGCAATTCTGCACATGAAGTAACTTGGATCTATCATTAATACTGCTTGTGCATGTGCTACATGCAAGAAACAGGTGGGAAGGTCCAGAGTGACATCAGCTCATGAGTGATCCGCCAGCCACATCAACTGATGCAGTCATAGAGATACTGAGTCATACCGCGTGGAAACAGGCCCTTTGGCCCAACTTGCCCACGCCGAGCAACATGCCCCATCTGATGAAGGGTCTCGACCTGAAACATCACCTATTCCTTTTCTCCAGAGATGCTGCCAGGCCCACTGAGTTATTCCAGCAATTTGTGTCTATGCCCCATCTAAACTAGTCCCACCTGCCTGCTTTTGGCCTATATCTTTTTAAACCTACCCTATCCATGTACCTATCCAAATGTTTTTTAAACGTTGCAATAGTGCCTGCCTCAACTATCTCCGGCAACTTGTTCCATTCACCCTTTGAGTGAAAAAGTTACCATCAGGTTCCCATTAAATCGACCCCCCCCCCCTTACCTTAAACCTATTTCGTCTGGTTCTCTCTATTCCTCTGGTTCTCTCTATTCCTCTGCTCTGGGTAAAATATTCTAGCACATGGTTATGCAGGGAATGGAGGGAAGAGAGAATCACTCCTGAGGCATTATTCACACTGAACATCATTACTTCCAAATCCTTGTTCAAACTGCAATCTGCAAACCTTGGCATGTGGTGCCTGATAATCAGAGCAATTCATTCACTGAGGAATTAATATTAATCACCACAATAGGGATAACTTCTTCTCTGTTCTTTAAAACGGTACCATATTATCTCTATGTCCACCGTACCAGGATTTGGTCTGAGGACATAGAACATAGAACGGTCCAGCACAGGAACAGTCCCTTCAGCCCACAATGTCTGTCCTGAACATGATGGCAAGATAAACTAATTTCATCTGCTGCACATGATCCATATCCCCCCATTCCCTGCTTATCCCTGTGCCTATCTAAAAGCCTCTTAAATGCCACTATTGTATCTGCCTCTACCTCCATTCCTGGCAGCGTGGACCAGGCACCCATCACCGTCTGTGTAAAAATACGTACCTTGAATATCTCCTTTAAACTTTCCCCTTTCACGTTAAAGCTTTGTGGTTTGACCCATACTCTGGGGAAATGACTATGAGTGTTCATGTCATCCATGCCCCTCATGACCTTGTACACCTCAATAAGGTCACCCCTCAGCCTCCAACGCTCAAAACAAAAGCCCAAACCAACTCCAACCTGTCCCTGTAAGTGAAGTCCACAAGCCCAGTTAACATCCGGTGAATCTCTTCTGCACCCTTTCTAACTTAATGACGTCCTTCCTGTAGCTGGGTGACCAGAAGTGCACGCAATTCTCCAACTGTGGTCTCACCTATGACTTCTATAGCTCAGGTAGAGCCAAGGCGGTTACCAGCAAGATAATTTGCGGACGCCAGTGCACATGCAGACAGAAATGTCTGAGAGTGAGCTCAACTGGGGAGATCTCAAAAGAAGTGCCAACAACCGAGTGAGGTGGAGGACATTTGTCAATGGCCTATGCTCCCTAGAGGAGCAAAGGGCTTAAGAAGAAGTAGTAGAAGAACTGTTCTACAGCAATAAACTATGGGGACTTGCTCACAATGTGTATATATATAATTACACTATTATAATGCACTTAAATATCTCACATTATCACTTTTTTAAGATTCCACTCATATTGAAAAGATGACAGACTCATAGTCATAGAGCATGGAAACAGGCCCTTCAGCATAAGTTCAAGTTCAAGTTCAAGTGAGTTTATTGTCATGTGTCCCTGTATAGGACAATGAAATTCTTGCTTTGCTTAAGCACACAGAAAATAGTAGGCATTTACTACAAAACAGATAAATGTGTCCATATACCATGATATAAATATATACACACATGAATAAATAAACTGATAGTGCAAATAACAGAAAGTGGTTGGTAATAATCAGAGTTTTGTCCGAGCCAGGTTTAATAGCCTGATGGCTGAGGGGAAGTAACTATTCCTGAACCTGGTTGTTGCAGTCTTCAGGCTCCTGTACCTTCTACCTGAAGGTAGCAGGGAGATGAGTGTGTGGCCAGGATGGTGTGGGTCTTTGATGATACTGCCAGCCTTTTTGAGGCAGCGACTGCGATAAATCCCCTCGATGGAAGGAAGGTCAGAGCCGATGATGGACTGGGCAGTGTTTACTACTTTTTGTAGTCCTTTCCTTTCCAGGGCGCTCAAATTGCCGAACCAAGCCACGATGCAACCGGTCAGCATGCTCTCGACTGTGCACCTGTAGAAGTTAGAGAGAGTCTTCCTTGACAATCCGACTCTCCGTAATCTTCTCAGGAAGTAGAGGCGCTGATGTGCTTTTTTGATGATTGCATTAGTGTTCTCGGACCAGGAAAGATCTTCAGAGATGTGCACGCCCAGGAATTTGAAGCTCTTGACCCTTTCAACCATCGACCCGTTGATATAAATGGGGCTGTGGGTCCCCCTCCTACTCCTTCCACTCGTCTGTGCCAGTCATGGTGCGCCATAGGATAATCCCATTTGTGGTTTGGCCCATATCTCTCAAAACCTATCCTATCCTGCTCATGTCTTTGTTAAATGCTGTTATAGTACCTGCCTCAACCACCTCCAGTGGCAGCTCTTTCCATAAATCCACCATCCTCTGAGTGAAAAAGTTGACCCTCCGGTTCCTATTAAATCTTGCCTTTCTCACCTTAAATTTATGTCCTCCATTTTTTGATTCCCAGACCCTGGGTAAAAAAAAACTGTGCATTCACCTCGTGATTTTGGACACCTCTATAAGATCACCCCTCAGCCAAGGTATAAAGTCCTAGCCTGCCCAACCTCTCCCTATAACTGTTTCACACAAAGGTTGATAAATGTATGAAATGAGCTGCCGGAGGAGGTAGACGTGGCAGGTACTATCGCAACATTTAAGAAGCATTTGGACAGGTACATGGATAGGATAGGTTTAGAGGGAAATGGGTCAAATGCAGGCAGGTTGGCTCTATGACTCTAGGTGGGACTAGTGTAGATGGGTTGGTTGGCGTGGTCAAGCTGGGCCGAAAGGCCTTTTCCACATTATATGACACTATGACTGTAGCTCAGGCCCTCGAGTACTGGTAACATCCTTGTATGTTTTATTTGCATTCTTTCCAGCTTAATGAATCCTTCCTCTATCTTCACACTTTGTTCGGAATCCGTATACTTCAGGGTGGAGTATGTTTTGCTAAACCAGGGTGGCACTGTGATACATACAAATCTTGCACGTCTTTGGAGCATGGGAGGAAACAGGAGCGCCCGGAGAAATCTCACACAGTCACGGGGAGAACGTATGAACTCCGTACAGGCAGCACCCTTGGTCAGGATCGCACCTGGGTCTCTGGCACTGTATGGCAGCAACTCTACCATGTCGCATTTCTGCTCTTCAAAATTATAACCATGTTAAATAAGGTAATGTGATAGCAGAATTAGGCTATTCGGCCCTTCAAGTCAACTCTGGCATTCAATCATGGCTGATATATCTCTCCTTCCCAACCCCATTCTCCTGCATTCTCCCCATAACCCCCGACAGCCGTATTAATCACGGATCTATCTATCACTAAATATCCATTGAATTGGCCTCCACAGCCTTCAGTGCAAAGAATTCCACATTCACCACCCTCATTTCCTCCTCATTTCCTTCCTGAAGGAACAACCTTTAATTCTGAGGTTATGGCCTCTTGTCCTAAACTCTCCCACCAGTGTAATCATCCTCTCCACATCCACTCTATCCAAGCCTTTCTTTCTGTCGTACAAGGTTTGGATTTTACATCCCAACCATACATTGGTACCTCAAATAATGCTGCACTCCCTCAGTATTGAGCTGAAATGCCCACAGAATGCCTGAAGCTCCTGGTGGGGGAATTGAACCCATGGTCTTTTTTTAGTTTCGTTTAGAGATAAAGTGCAGAAACAGGCCCTTTGGCCCACCAAGTCCATACTGACCAGCCATCCCGCACACTAACACAAACCTACACACGCTAGGGACAATTTACATTTATACCAAAAATAAAACCAAGGGGAGAACGTACAAACTCCGTACAGACAGCACCCGTAGTCGGGATTGAACCCGTGTCTCTTGCGCTGTAAGCCAGTAACTTTACCATCGTGCCGCCCTAACTCCTGTTAATCTAACTGCCACACCGACTGTTTACTGAACTGAGAAATGAATTCTTTACCAAACTTTTCTGGAATCTTCTGTCGTCTGCTCTTGATCACTCACTGGGTGTTTTCGTACATGTTTGAGGCAATAAAAGCCAACATTTGATTTAGGGTTAGTGCCTGTGAATGATATTACTTGGTTATAGGCTATTTCTGTGCAGATATTAGTCTGGGCCAAAAATAACAAATTCCATTTACGCAGAGACCTTAATGCAGCATAAACATTCCAAAACATTATCAAACAAGAAGAAACTGCTACAGAGTCACATGAGGATATGTCAGAGTGAAGGAACAAAGACTTGATGAAAGTGGTGGATTTAAAGGCGTTTCTTAAAGGAGATAAAAACAACAGGCAGGGAACTGGAGGGAAAGTTAAAATTTAAGTCCATGGCAAATAAAGGCAGGTCACTGATATCACTGGTCAACTGATTAGATCCTGTTAGACACAAGGAACACGGGGAGAAGGCAGGAGAATGGGGTTGAGGCAAAGATAGATCATCCATGATTGAATGGCAGAGTAGACTCGATGGGCCGAATGGCCTAATTCTGTTCCAATGACTTGTGAACATGAAACAAGATGCTGGAATCTTGAGCGAAAAACATAAAGTACTGGAGTAACACTGCGGGCCAGGCAGCATATCGGGAGAACCTGGATAAGCAATGTTTTGGTCGGAACCCTTCTTCAGGCTGGAGGATGGTCCCGACCTGAAACGTTGCCTATTCATGGCACCTCTCACCCAGCCTATTCCCCACCCACCCACTCCTCCCATTGGATCTCTGCCCCCCATTGACTTCCCCCCAACTACTGTTCCTAGTTGCCCAAAGCAGCTCCCTCATTTGCTCCCACAATGCACCTCTACTTCCCAATCATATTCCATCACCTGCAACCCCTTGGTACCACCACCAATCACATTCCACTTTCTATGGTTAGCTCCACCCCCTCCCTGCGCCCATCTGACTCTAGCCACCAAGCAACTCCTCCTCAGGCCATAGAAACCCTAGTAACATGGATCTCAGTCCCACAAACCCTTTCAAATTGGTTGGATAATAACTGATCATTGCATCAATTCCTATGAAATTGTCTTTGGTTAACAATACATTGATCCAAGAAAATGGAAATTTAAAAAAAACTGCAGATGTTGGAAGTCTGAAATTTAAAAAAAAATATTGGAAATATTTATCAGGTCAGATATCCTTGGCAAGAGAAATGTATATATTTTTTTAATATCTCTTTAAAAGAGATAATATTTATTTAATATTTCATATGTTCTTATGAAGGGTCTTTTACCTGAAATATTAACTCAACTTCCATTTCCACGTATGCTGGCCTGCTAAGTGTGCCTGGCATTTGTTTTTTTTAAATACTTTGATCCTCTTGCCTAAATAAATGTTGATATTAGTAATGAGAATTTCATTGACTCTGTATCCATGAGTTTTTTGCTCAAGATTCCTGACTGCGCACTTCAATAGCCAAGGTTTCATTTTATAGTTGTGGCCACTGTTCTGAATTCCCCAGCAGAGGATATAGTTTATTTCTATCAAATCTCTTTGTTATTTTAAATAACTCCATTACATTATCTCTCCACAATCTAAACTCAAGGGAAAAACAAGCAAAGTTTACTCAACGGTAGACAAAAATGCTGGAGAAACTCAGCGGGTGAGGCAGCATCTATGGAGTGAAGGAATAGGTAATGTTTTGGGTCGAGACCCTTCTTCAGAGTTTATTCAACTGTTTTTTGTGACTTAACCCTATAAATCCAGAAATGGGTGAGATTTATTTGTGATTGAGTGTGAAACATATCTTCATGACTAGTTCATGGCTGAAGTATCAGCAGGCTTGTATTAGAGTATTGTGTGCCGTTCTGGTCACCCTAATTACAGGAAGGGTATTGAGGCTTTGGAGAGGGTGCAGAACAGGTTTACCACGTCACCTATTCCTGTTCTCCACAGATGCTGCCTGACCCGCTGGGTTACTCCAGTGTTTTGTGTCCATCTTCAGTGTAAACCAGGATCTGCTGTTCCTTCCTACACATTTTACCATCGTGTTGCCTGAATTAGGGTGTTAGCTATGAGATTAGACAAACGTTAGAAGCGTTGGAGACTAAGGGTGTATGTGATAGAAGCATATAAAATTATAAGCGGCATGGATAGTGTAGACAGTCAGTACCTTTTTTCCAAGGTGGAAATGTCAAAGACTCAAGGGCATAGCGTTAAAGTGAGTGGGGCAAAGTTTTAACGAGATATGTGGGGCAGATTTTTTACACAGAAAAATGGTGGCTACCTGGAACGCACTGCCAGTGATGGTGGTGGAGGCAGATACGATCATAGCATTAAAGAGGCTTTTGGCTAGGTACATGGATATGCAGAGAATGGAGAGATATGGATCTTGTGCAGAGTAAATTGGTTTAACTTGGCATCATGTTCGACTCAGACATTTTGGGCCAACACCTTACCTTTCCTTATCTCTGTGTCTCCCTCTCCCGATTCTCAATCTGAAGAAGGGTCTCGATCCGATATGTTTTTTTTAAATATATTTGAATGTCTGAAGAAGGGTCTTGACACGAAATGTCACCCATTCCTTATATCTTGAGATGCTGCCTTTCCCATTGAGTTACTCCAGCATTTTGTGTCTATCTTCGGCCTGGTCTTGCGCTGTACTGTTCTAACCTTGATGTAAGATCAGAGCCTACAGTATCTTTCTGCTCACTTCTATAATAGGTGATACTCTCTGCCGTTTGTGTCTAATTTCTCCATTTAGTTAGGAATGTTAATGTGTTGACCATAAGTTTTTCTTTGTGTTGTTAGTGCTTTTTCTTTGCACTATTTGCACGATGATTTTGGAGAAGAAAATTGGAAAATCAAATGCAGAAAGAGTCTACTTACTTTTCCCTTAATTGGCTGTCACGCTGCATTTTCAGTGGCAGTCAGCAGAAGATATAAACACAGCCCACAGCAACACTAAATTAAACTCCACAAATGCTCAGGTTCTGCGGTTAGAAGCCCGTCTGCACCTGGTACATCTGTTTAGACAAAAGGCAGAACTGCGCCCCCGAGGAGAAAAGGTTCTGAACAATTTATTTTCTAACTGTTGTAATTCCCATTTGTGTTGCAAGCATACCTTTCATCCACCCTAAACAAAAAATAGGAATGAGGTTGTTAGAATTTCTATTTCCAGCAATATTTCTGCATAAAAAGCATTTTTGTTGAGATAGACAACATTGTTAGTTGGACATTTGGCCCTTGTTCCTTATCACAATCACAATAATACTTTATTAGCCAAGTATGTTTTGCAACATACGAGGAATTTCATTTGCCAAGTTAGTCATACAATGATTTTGTTCCTTTGTGTTTAGATTGTCATCATTTTGTGAATTGTACTAAATTTCAACCCACCTTTAGCAAGATCATTGGGGTCAACATAATTTTTCTAAACTTTTCTCACTTCACCTCTCACGAAGCACACTACATTTTTTTCTCTTCCTCTTAATGTGCTCAGTGAGATTCGGCTGCACAGTGCCCCTGCTCTCTAGCTGAATCCCTGTTCGTGGCATAGATCTGTACCGCACGGAAACGGCCCCTTCGGCCCATCTTGTCAACACAGACCACATACGGTGGCGCAGCGGTAGAGTTGCTGCCTTACAGCACTTGCAACAACTGAGACCCGGGTTCAATCCTGACTATGGGTGCTGTCTGTACGGAGTTTGCATGTTCTCTCGTGATCGCGTGGGTTTTCTGGCAAGATCTTCTGTTTCCCCCCTCACTCCAAAGACGTACAGGTTTGTAGGTTCATTGGCTTGGTATTAAAAAAAAAAAAAAATTGTCCCTAGTGTGTGTAGGATAGTGTAAATGTGTGGGAATCGCTGGTAGGTGCGGACTCGGTGGGCCAAAGGGCCTGTTTCCGCGCTGTACCTCTAAACTAAACTGAACTAAAGACCAAGTTGGCACTCTGGGCTAGTCCCATTTGCCTACATTTGGCCGATATCCCTTTAACCCTTCTATCCATATATCTGTCTAGATATCTTTCAAAAGTTGCAATTATTTTGACATATGATGATTAACACACAATAAAAGCTTTTCACTGCACCTCGGTACAGGTGACGATAAACTAAACTAAATATTATGTGTAGGAAGAAACTGATGGAGAAAAAGAAAAGGTGACGTTTTGGATCAAGACCCTTCTTCAGACTGTTAAACTAATGATTACCCAGTTATTCTAGAACCAGGACAAAAAAAAAGTGGAAAATTATTATATGAACTGGACATCTTAATCAAAAACTATTTCACTTTCCGAGGAAAGACACAAAATGCTGGAGTCATTCAGCGGGTCTCCAGGCAGCATCCCTGGAGAACATGGATAGGAGACGGTTTCACGTTGAGACCCTACTTCAGCATCTGCAGCTCTTTGTTTCTATGTTTCACTTACCTGTTGCCTTACATTTTGTATCTCAGCAGTACAGGCAGCATCTCTGGACAGAAGGAATGGGTGATGTTTTGTTCAAGACCCTTCTTCAGTTGCTCTTGACCCGAAATGTCGCCCAATCCTTCTATCCAGAGATGCTGCCTGTCCCACTGAGTGACTCCAGCATTCTGTGTCCAGCATCAGGAGATCCTTCCTACACGTCTTGTATTTTGTGTTGCCTCAGTTGTGTCATTAAGCCCGTCATTAATTTCACTGAAAAGCTGGTGCCTGCAGGTCGCGTATATTTCCTAATTTTTATAGCTGTGCCAAATATTTTCAGCACAATTATTTACGAAAAGTATTTCATCCCTATTGTGTATCAGAACTGATGGAAGTCTGTGTCCTCCGGGATTTAGTTCCTGAGCACATGGGACACACTGCAGGTGATGAATAAAGAAAATAATTGCTGCTGTTCGGGGACTAAAATCCTCAAAAAAGTCTGGTTCAGAGAGAACTAACATTTTTGTCTGGCTCAAAGTAAACGTTCAAGGTATTTCTTTATAGAACCAATGACAAATGTGACTAGTGTGTTTTACTGTTGCTTCCCTGTGCAGGGGTTGCTTTAGATACAACATTTGTCACATGAGAGCTCACTGGTAGTTTTGGAGACTGTTAATGGCTTGCCCGCTGAAGGAAGTTCTTTGTATGCAATAGTCCATTTGCCTTAACCTTTTAGCCTTCAACTCCTAAGCAAGCAGCACTGCATGCTATAAAAGTATTTTTAAACAACTCTGTAGTTAGTTTGAAGAAGTTATTTAAAAAGTAGTCTCTCCCCCCATTGCCGAGTCTCAGAGGTCAAGAAGTGCTCTAAAGATTATCTGAAAAATATATTGATCACCATCAGATTCAAGTCAAGAGTGTTTAATTGTCATATCTGCATGCAACACAACAATGAAATCCTTACTTGCTGCTGCTAAATGTAATAATATGCAAAAAATAAATAATAATCAATATTACAATAATTTAATGACTGTCATGCAACATAATCATAATAGTGCAAATATGTGCTGGCTCCATGTTTTGTTGGACTGCTGATGAAGAGCAGTCATGCTCCTCTGGTTTCACAGGCAAGTCTCACTGTTCAGAAAAATCACCGTTTAGCCTGTTTAGTTTAGTTTAGAAACACAGCGTAGAAACAGGCCCTTCGGCCCATCGCGTCCGTGCCAACTAGCGATCCTCACACACTAAACACTATCCAACACACCCTGGGGCAATTTACACTTACACCAAGCCAATTCATCTACAAACCTGGACGTCTTTGGAGTGTGGGAGGATACCAAAGATCTCGGAGAACACCCACGCGGTCTTGGGGACAACGTACAAACTACTTAGAGACTGCACCTGTAGTCGGGATCAAACCCAGGTCTCTGGCGCTGGGTTGGGGTGAGCAGGTGGTCAAGATTTGCACATTGTCTCAAGAGTTAAGAGTCATAGAATCATACAGCGTGGTCAGAGGCCCTTCAGCCCAACTTCCCACATCAACCAACATTCCCCATCTACACAAGTCCCACATGCCTGCATCTAATCCATGTACCTGTCTAAATGTATCTTTAATATTGTGATGGTACCTGACTCAACTATCTCGTCCGACAGATCATTCCATACTCCCACCACCCTTTCTGGAAAAAAGGTTCCCCCTCATGTTCCAATTACCCCCCCCCCCCCCCCCCACCTTAAAGACACAATAGTTATTTAATTGTCATAAATTGTGATTATGGAATAACAAAATTCTTACTTCTTGTAGGCTTATTAATGCAATAACACACAGATAATATACAATAATCAATAATACAATAAATTAATAACAATAACATATGATAACCATAATAATGCACAAGTTGAAATCGGTAGTGCAACCAAAGACACAGTCCATAGAAGATCATAGTTGCTGAGGTTGGTGTGGGCCAATGTTTAAAAACCTGATGTTTGCTGAGAAGAAGCTGTGATCAGGCAACTGAAGCATCCTACCACAACTAGAGAGCAGTCCAGAACTACTATTTATCGTCAGTGGTGACCCTCGGATTATCTTTAATCAGACTTTACTGTCTTTACTTTGCACTAAACGTTATTCCCTTATTATGCATCTATACACTGTAAATGGCTCGATTGTAATCATGTATTGTCTTTCTACTGACTGGTTATCATGCAACAAGAGCTTTTCACTGTACCTCGTTACATGCGACAACAAACTAAACTGAAACTGAACCTGGAGGTCATGGTTTTTAGGCTCCTGCACCTTCTTCCCAATGGTAGTAGTGAAATAAAAGCATGGCTCGGGTAATGTGGGTTTTTGATGATATTGGCTGCCTTTTTTTAGGCAAAGCCTCCTCTGGATCCTTTTGATGGGGTCATCACAACCTTTCATGGACTGAGCAATGTCCACCACTCTCTGCGGCCCCCTTCCTTCCTGGACGTTCAAATTGCCGAATTGCCAAAACACCTGTCAAAGTTCGAGTGTGTGTTCGTCAACATAACAAATCTCCTCATTCTTCTTGGGAAGCAGAGGCATTGTTGAGCTTTCACTTTGGTTGCTGTAATCTTCTTCACTGTCTGCAACTCCACCAATGTTGGTGTCATCTGCAAATGTGCTAACCAATTCATCTACATTTTCATCTAGTTCTGAGTGTTGGAGTGTGACTGGCATGGAGCTAATGGGACGAGCTTGGATGGGGCATCTTAGTCAGCATGGACAAGTTGGGACCATGGGCCTGTTTCCATGCTGTTTGACTCTATGTCATGCGGTCATAAGTCATGCGGTCATAAGGACTCTCCCGACGCCGGGGCAAGACCACCCGGTGAGAACGGCCAGGGACATCGGGCCTCCGTAGAGGCAATTGCGGTGGCCTCAATAGGCCTGACTTTGGGGTGAACATGGGGTGGGGACTGGACATTGTGCCTTCCACTGTGGGGGGATGATTTTTTTTGTCTAATTGTAGTCCTGTAGGTCTGTGTCCAATATGGCTGCCGTGAAGAGAGAGTGGACGCTGGCGCGCTTTGGCTGCCGCTGCTCTCTCTTCACACTGTGTTTTTGATTTTCTGTTTTTGGATTGAATTCTGTTTTTAATTTGTGTCTCTGTGATGTCTTTATTACTTGTTATATTCCGATTATATGTTATTCCGATTACTATGTAAGGTGTCCTTGAGATGTCTGAAAGGCGCCCATTAAATAAAATTTATTATTATTATTATTATAAGTGATAGGAGTAGAATTAGGCCATTCGCCCTCATCAAGACCACTCCACCATTCAATCATGGCTGATCTATCTCTCCCTCCTATCCCCATTCTCCTGACTTCTTCCCATAACCTCTGACACCTGTACTAATCAAAAATCTATCTACCTCTGCCTTAAAAATATCCACTGACTTGGCATCCACAGCCTTCTGTGGCAAGAAATGTCCACAGTTTCATCACCCTAAAGAAATTTCCCCTCATCTCCTCTCTAAAAGGACGTTCTTTAATTCTTAGGCTAGGATCTCTAGTCCAAGACTTTCCCATTACAGGGTGGAAACACCCTCTCCACATCCACTCTATCCAAGCCTTTCACTATTCTGTAGGTTTCAATGAGGTCCCCACTAAACTCCAGCGAGTACAGGCCCAGTGCTGACAAATGTTCACCATAGGTTAACCTATTCATTCCTGGGATCATTCTTGTAATCCTCCTCTAGACCCTCTCCAGAGCCAGCACATCCTTACACAGATATGGTGCCCAGAATTGCTCACAATATTCCAAATGCGGCTTTACCAGTGCCTTATAGAGTATGAGCATTAAATCCCTAGTCTAGGTACTAGAGGGTGTAGCTTTAAGGTGAAAGGGGGAAATGTAAAGGAGATGTATGGACTAAGGTACAAAGAGGGTGGTAGGTGTCTAGGAACACATTGCCTGAGGAGGCATGGTGTCGCTTCTGACAGCATGGCATCAGCAAACGACTGCATTTTGAATTCCACACACAACAAATGGAAATTCAAGAGGTTTCAGATGGAACTGTATGTACCCACTTTTATTCAGCACAATTAGGAAAACGGAACTTGGAAACGAGGGCTCGATTTTGAAAATCACTGTTGAATGGCTTGGCTACAATTTCAAAGGAACATTATTACTGAAATGTTTTCTGAAATGAAATTGGGGTGAAGCACATAATTGTAACGCATAACAGGAATGGAATGGAGATCCACAGTGCTATTATTCTGATCTATACGTTGAAAGGGGATCCTGCCTTTATAACACCAGATTTAAACTGTTAACTTATTCCAGCTTGGAAAGCGACAACTATTAAAATGAATTTCAACTTTGCAAAAGAAGAGAAATATCATTGTCAGTGACCAACGGAATCAAGGGATATGGGGAAAAAACAGGAACAAGACACTGATTTTACTTCGGAGTCACGTGAGTGACTACATGAAGAGCCCGCTCAGCACGCATGCGCGGCATTGCGTTCAGCAGTGCAACAGCGGCTGCATCGGGAGTCAGTCGCTCCCGCTACAGGGTGAAAGAACGGACCGTCAGGTAAGTACCCTGAGGTCGGGTTTTCTTTCACAGGAGAGCCTTCTGCTTTATTTCAGGCAGAGAACAAAGGCTCTTGGACAAACCTGTCCCCCGCTCGACTCCAACGGAGGGGCGTTCCATCTGGGGGGGGGGGCAGCAACAAGGCGGTAGGACCGCTTATCAGGCGCTCCGCCATCCCCGACACCGTGCCGAGCCCAGTCCCGCTAGCGCCTGAGCAGCGGGCTGGAAGTAAAGCTACCGAAGAAGCGTCCGGCCGGTGGCTTCCGACTTGTCGGACGGGGATGTCTCTCCACCCGCACGGGGGAGAGACAGCCGCCTGAGCCGCCTGGAGCGGCTCCTGGAGCAGGAGCTCCAGCGAGACGCGCTTCGTGAGGGGCGCTCTCGCAGGGGGAGTTCAGGCACTCCCTCCACAGTGTCTTGTGCACTGTCCATTGCTTCCTCCTTACCCGAGGGTAGCTTTGGTGACCAGGACTGGGCTGAAGATGTCGGGAGTATGCAAGGGGTGCAGGAACAGGGAGAGCTGCTGGGTGTGGTGGACCGCTATGTGGCAGCCCCACGTGCAGGAGGCCGTTAAAGGCCAAACTAGCGGCCAGCATTAACCACTTCTCCAACAGGCCCCTACGGGAGAGGTGGTCAATGAGGCCTTAGAAACGTATACAGCTCCAGAGAACTGTGAGTCCCTTAAAGTGCCGGCTGTAAACAGCCAAAACCGGGGGCACGTTGGGGCAAATATTCGGAACCAGGAGCTAAAACTGCAGCGGATCCTCAGGCTCCTGACGTCAGCCATCACATCGTTTGCCCGTTCCGTGGACAAATACGGAGATGACCACAACCTTCGTAAACAAATCATAAGACCTGCCATAAAATAGTAAGATTAAACGAGAACTTACCAGTTTGAAGTTTGATCTGTATTTTATGAGGAGTTACGATGAGGGATTACGTGAAGAACCCGCTCAGTGCGCAGGCGCGGCATACTTCCAAGCAGCGGTGTGGAATCACAGATAGACACAGTTATTTGAAGTAAACATAGTAAAGATAAGGAGACATCAATTTATTAGTTTGATCCATATAATGAGGGTGGGAGCGGAGGGCACGTAATCCCTCATCGTAACTCCTCATAAAATACAGATCAAACTTCAAACTGGTAAGTTCTCGTTTAATCTTACTATTTTACTTCGGAGTCACGTGAGTGACTACGTGAAGACTTCAAAGCTCTGTGATTTCAAACCGTGTAACAGTTCATACTTCACTCGCTGCCGAAGTCATTCGAGGGAGGAAGTATGTTATCGTAATCAACCATGAATCTGTTTGTAAAAACAATAATGGTGTTATTAACAACAACAAGACCAATTGCTCCCCCGGGCTTAAATTATATATTTTTTGCAGATTCTTTTTCTGCAAACGATACAGGTTCTGTCAGTGGTTTGTTATAAAAGTTTGGAACGTATACTCCCTAGACCACCCTGCAGTAGCCAGGATGTGGTCCATAGGCTCGTCCATCCTCTTAGTTACTGACGTGGAAGCTGTTCTGGTGGAATAAGATTTTATACACGTTAGTATTTACTCCAGCAACTCCCAGTACCTGCTTGAGCCACTAGAGATAGTTTAGCTCGTCACCCGACCATGAGGTTTCCTGTGGCTGACCCATAAGGCTTTTTCCTCTCCTTCGGTATTCCTTATTGTGTCGATCTCTAAGTGGGTCATGACACATAAAACATGGTTCAGGTGGGTATGCCCGGAATTTCATGACTGGACCTGATGTTCCTGGTCTGTTCTGTTTGGCCAACCCTTGAATGGGCATGTGACACTATCTGGTGTTATAACCATGTTGTCCCATCGCAGTAGATGGGAGAGCTGGCTCTTTGTGTTGATGTAAGGCCACCAGCATGTCCATCTTCAGGGTAGGCTATTCCAGGGTGAGTGACCTGGCTGGTGATCATCCCCTAAGGTATGTCAGGATTTCACTGACATCCCAATTTGGGTGTACCTATTTCTGGGGAATGGATTGATATACCTCTCCTGTATCTGATCACCAGTGAGCGGTACCCAAGTTGAGTAGGCTAACAGAACATGTCCTTCATTGTGGTGAAGACCTGCCAGGAGCTCCAGTACAGTTTTTTGTTATAGTTGAATGTGTAATTCCTGTTTTGGAAACAGTGTACCATTTCTTGATGCTCCTCAGGTATGTTCCCTAGGATATGCGACGGAATGCTGTCATCAGGTTGATAGTGCTCCTGATCCAAGCACAGCAATGGTCTTCCCAATTCTGCAATTCTTTTAATGACCATGTCGAGGATCACTGGGAACCATGCTTGTGGACTTGGTCCACTGTAATTTGCGTAGTACCCGACTGATGAAGCCGTAGTACCTATTGAAGAGGTAGAAGGAAAGGAAAACATAGAGATTAGGTTCCCCCCACCCCTCAATACGCGGGAATGTCTCCATTGCCGCTGCCTTGAGATTGGTTTCATGTGACGTAAGTTAGTACGTGGTGATTTAATTGGATATAAGGAATCGATATCTGGTGTCCATATTGCTTAGTGATTTCAGCAAATATTTTTGGTTTAAATGTATGTTTACAGTATTTAGCTCACCTGATAGGTGAGTTACTGATGGTCAAACATGTTTGACGACATACGGTTTCCAATTGTTAATAAATTGTCCCCTAATATCGATGTTCTCCGCCCAAGTGGTTTGGTATATGCCACCACTGATGTTGTTATCTTATAAACGAACATGCAAATTTGGTGGATTACTGAGCAAATGCTTCACTAGAATTAAGTAAGTTAATATATAACATGTTTAAGTCAATTCATATTGGCATTAAGTATTACAAGCTCAGTAACACATCAGGACACATAAGATGTTACTCAAAACAGGTGGAAGTGTACAACCATAATCCTTCCTGCCGATAAATTCCATGATAACACTACAGATTAATCCATTTGCCCCCATATTACAGGTATGGAGATAGTTTTGAACACTAGTATCTCAGCTCATAGGAAAGGTACAAAGTTCAGTAGCTGGTAATGCTGCTATATCCCAATTACTTTGCCACGTAGTTGATTGGTGGTTAATGCACCATGACTGATAGTCTTAATGAATACCAGATAACAACGTTGTGGATGGTCAACGTAAATATCTGGATATATATTTTGTGCACCGTTCCCAGAGGCACTGCAATACTGGGTCGATGCGTGGAGTGGACGGAGCAAGCCCCTATTCCATCTCCCTGTTCCAAAATTCAATTTAATATATGGTCCCTAGATAAGGGACGTATCAGATTATTAAACTGATAAGAACAGATACTACACTTGATCTTAGCCAAAAGGCCGAGAAGCGATGCAGCTAAAGCTGTATCCAAGGATAGTTTGTCGTTAATATATAGACATGCCATGACGGAATGTTTCTAAGTGTCAGGGCTAGTTGATTCTGGATAACTTTGACTTAAATGCCGCAATGCTCATCATGGTTACTCCATCCAGGTAATTGCGGTATATCCGAAACTTATATGAGAAGGTACTGAATAGTGTGCATCTTCAAGGTCGATGTCTACCATAAAGTATCCTTGGATCCATGGTAGTAGTTACAAATCCCATGAATGGGTATACCTGGTGAAATACTCAAGTGGTTTATCAACGATGGTGCGACGTTCACCATCGTGGGAGGGTAGACCACTTGGGGTGCTTGCTGAATTGGTGGCAAGATATTAATTCTATTCCCCTTGTATTTATTTTTTGGTATATAACTACCAAGAGTGATAGCTTCCTAACCAGGCGTGATTCATCCACCCCTTGTTAGTACAACCCTTAACCTTTATGTGATGGTAGGAACCATACTTATCTGTCTTCATTGTTGTTTTCTTCAGTTTCTGGTTCCTTGTTCTTGTAGGGACATAGAAACATAGAAACATAGAAAGTAGGTGCGAGAGTAGACCACCAGGTCCGTCGAGCCCGCACCGCCATTCGCTCATGGCTGAACACTAAACAGACACACTTACCCACAAACAGTAGACACAAGACACAGAACACAAGACACTACCCTTCCCTTTATACCGCTATCACCCCTCTCCACCCCAAAAACCTCATGATCTCCTGGGGGAGGCAAAAAACCGGATAAAAACCCAGGTCCAATTCGGGAAAAAAATCCGGGAAATTCCTCTCCGACCCCAATCTAGGCGATCGACACTTGTCCAGGAGATCACTCAGGTCTTACTATACTAACCATACCTAGGTCCATATCCCTGCCCTCTCCCCGTAGCCCCTTATCCCCTTGGCAGCTAAAAAAACATCTATTTTAGTCTTAAATATATTTAAAGTTTCTGCTTCCACTGCTCCCTGGGGCAGTGAATTCCATAAATTAACCACCCTCTGGGTGAAGAAGTTCTTCCTCATCTCAGTTTTAAAAGAGCCCCCCCTTATTCTGCAACTATGTCCCCTAGTTCTAGTTTCCCCGATCATTGGGAACATCCTCGGTGCATCCACCCGATCAAGGCCCCTCACGATCTTATATGTTTCAATGAGATCGCCTCTCATTCTTCTAAACTCCAAAGAGTAGAGTTCCAGCCTACTTAACCTTTCCTCATATGTCATTAACCTTTCCTCATATGTCGATGTTTGTTGGGGGGTGGCACATTTTCCCCTGGGGCCTGCTCTGGGCCGTGGCCTAAAATGCTACAGGTTTGGCATGCAGGCCCCGAGCTTTCACCAGTACCATGAGGTAGACGCCCCTGGTGGACACGTAGAGGTACTGCTGTCTGGTTTAGTGTGGTGCTCATTCCAGACTCTGCCCTCTTGTGCCGAATAGTTTGAACACTTCGTCCAGTTTTTTAGGACTGGTTTGGTAAGTGCCAGGTAGCAGGATCTGTGCTTATGAGGTCGGCGTTCTCATAGTCCTGTTAATTTCATAGATTGAGGGCAGGTTTGTGAGTTCATTTCAGAAGTTATGAGGTATACCGTTGAACAGTAGGGTCAGGTGTTTTGCCATACTACCCTGCCCTTCTGGAATGAGCAGGTGGACATGATAGCCGACGTCAGGGTACCAAATGCATTTTAAAAATATTTAGGTTAAATGCGCTGCTCAATGTATCCCCCAATAATGGCGGGCACTTTGAGTAAATGCAATTTAGGGGAGGCGTGATAAAACCAACGCCTCATGGCTACCTGTCTTGGAGAGGTTTTTTGGAAAAGACAGGTAGTAAGCTGGCCATCAGTTGAGACTGAAAAGCCATCTCGCTAGTGGTGGAGCCACATAGCGGCCACACCCAGCAGCTCTTCCTGATCCTGTACCTCAAGCATACTCCCGATATTGTTCAGCCAGTGACCCCTCTTCATGACCAGCCCAGCCACTGGTCACCCCAAAGCTAACCACACTAAGGAGGAAGCGATGGGAAGTGCCTAGGCACTGTGGAGGGTATGCCTGAACCCTCCAGCGAGACTGCCCCTCACGTAGCGTGTCTCGCAGGAGCTCCTGCTCCAGGAGCCGCTCCAGCGGCTCAGGCGGCTGTCTCTCTCCCTGCGGGTGGAGAGACGTCCCCTCCGACAAGTCGGAAGCCACCGGCCGGATGCCTCTTCGGATGGCTGAACATCCAGCCCGCAGCTCAGGCACTAGCGGGACTGGCTTCGGCGCGGTGATGGGGATAGCGGAACGCCCGGTTAAATGTTCCTACCGCCTTCTTCTGGAGCTTTTGTGCCTTGTAGTAGCGAGAGCGCCCCTCAAGCAGCGCGTCTCGCAGGCACCTGCACCGAGAGCCGCTCCAGCGGCTCAGGCGGCTCTCTCTCCCCCCGTGCGGGTGGAGAGACGTCCCGTCCCAAATCGGGAACACCTGCCGGATGCCTCTTCGGGTGGCTATACATCCAGCCCGCTAGCGGGCTGGGCTCGGCACGGTGTCGGGGAATAGAGGACACCGGGTCGCTCCTACCGCCTGTTGCTGCCCCCCCTTCCCCCCGACGGGAAACGTTCGTCCTCGAACGGGGGACAGTTTTGTTCCAGAGACTTTTTCTCTGCCTGTAAAACACAAACAGAAAAAGGGGCTCCCCTGTAAAAGAAAACCGACCTCAGGATACTCACCTGACGGTCCGTTTCTCTGTTGCGGGAGTGCCTAGCTCCCGCTGCCGCTGTTGCACTGCTGGCGTAATGCCGCGCCTGCGCACTGAGCGGGTTCTTCACGTAGTCACTCACGTGACTCCGAAGTAAAATCCTAAATTTGCGGGGTTGTGCAAAACCCCAGCCACTGAGCCAGACCCACTGCTCTTTGGCAAAAACCTCACAAAGCATATGAAGGATATGGAAGAGGCCTTAAAAATTTTTCGATCTCATGAGGGCAGGCCCCGGGACGAGCAAACCAAAAACAATAATTCCCAAGCAGCAGCACCCCACCGCGTCCACCAGTCGACGTCTACCATATGGGACTGGTGAAAGCTCGGGGTCCGCATTCTATCACCGGAAGTCTTCTTTAGACCAGGGCCCAGAGCGGACCCCAAGGAAAATGCGCCACCCCCCAACATCACCGCCACGTCAGACAACGTGCAAGACTCGTTGGACCGGCAGGAAACAGAAGAAATACCCATAACCATGGAGGTTGGTGGGTCTGGTTCCTACCAGCGTATAGAAAATAGGGGCTTAATACTAACAGGGGGGAGATTACACCTGTTTAAAGAAGCACGGGAGTCTATCACGAGTGATCAGTATATACTAAATGGCATTAGTGGATACAAAATACAATTCATACTAGAAAAATTGCCACCAGTTCAACATTCACCCCAGAGGGTATTTTCCCTCTCAGTTAAAGAAAAACGAGAGGGACAAGCTGAACTGGTGAGACTAATTACAAAGGGTATCATGGGAAAAACAAAACATGAACCCTTGGAATTCGTATCAAATATATTCACTAAACCCAAAAAAGATGGTGGATGTCGCATCATCATTGACTTAACTTCACTAAATATGTTTGTTAAGTATATACATTTCAAAATGGAAACGTTTGTTACTGCCAAACAACTAATTTCCAAAGGATACTTCATGGCAAGCATTGATCTTAAAGATGTTTACTATTCAGTACCATTCACAAGGATCATCGCAGATACCTGAAATTTACCTGGATGGGGCAGCAATGGCAGTTTAAAGCGTTACCCAATGGTTTAACATCAGCCCAAGATTATTCACCAAGATACTAAAACCAGCTCTGGCACTATTAAGAAGACAAAAACATATTGTCATGGCATATCTTGATGATATCTTAATAGTAGGCAAGACCATGGAATTGACTATATCAGCTGTATCAGCTACCAAACAGTTGTTCGAAACCCTGGGATTGTCTTACATCCAGATAAATCTAAGTTGAAGCCATCCACAATCATGGACTACTTGGGCTTCACAATTAATTCAGTCTACGTGACAGTAACATTGCCAAGAGACAAAACAGTTGAATTGGCACAATCATGCAACAATTTAATGGTCAACGAACGACCAACTATTCGACAAGTAGCAGAGTAATTGGGAAAATGGTAGCAGCATTTCCGGCTACACAATTCGGACCTTTGCACTATCAAAACTTACAAAGAGCAAAGGTACAGGCACCAAAACGACATGCAGGTCATTATGATCGTGTCATGAAGTTACCCACTCAAGCAATATCAGAACTACAGTGGTGGGCAAAAAACGTTTGGCATAGTTTCAGCCCTATTATCATCACTAACCCTACGTTAGTTATCCAAACAGATGCCAGTGCTCAAGGCTGGGGAGCAACTAACTCCATATCCAGCACAGGTGGTAGATGGACTAACCCAGAGTCATCATTACCACTTACACTTTGCATTAATTATCTAGAGATGTTGGGTGACTTTTATGGTTTAAAAGCATATGCATCAAATATGCATCACTTGCATGTACGGTTACAAATAGATAATACTACGGTGGTGACCTACATTAACCATATGGGCGGCATAAAATCCGTATCAAGCGACAAGTTGGTCAACACAATTTGCAATGGTGTGTCGAAAGAAATATTTGGCTATCAGCAACTTACCTGCCAGGTAAGCTAAATACAGTGGCAGACACCAGGTCACGTAAATTTAATGACAACATCGAATGGATGTTAAACCCCAAAAAATTTGCAAAAGTTATCAAGCAATATGGCATGCCAGATATCGATTTATTTGCATCAAAGCTAAATCACCAGGTACCTATGTATGTCGCTTGGGAACCAGACCCTGAGGCAGCAGCGGTAGATGCGTTCGCGCTGGATTGGGGAAATTCTTCTTCTATGCATTTCCTCCCTTTTGCCTCATCAGTCGGGTACTACGCAAAATACAAATGGACTCTGCTTCAGGTATTTTGATAGTACCCAACTGGCCTATGCAGCCATGGTTCCCAATACTCCATGACATTGTTGTTGAAACTCCGATGGTATTCCCCAGTGACCCAGAGTTATTAACACCCAGTGTCCGGCATAAGCCACCCGTGCCATGAAAAAATCAAACTCCTGGGTTGCAGATTCTGCACAGACCACTTCTGGGACTGGGATTATCAGAACAAACCGTCGACACCATGTCAGTATCCCTCCGAACATCCACTAAAAAACAGTGCTTGTCCAGCATCAAAAAAATGGGAGAAGTACTGCTTGGATACAGGGACCACCTACTCAACCGCTACAGTTACCAATGTACTGGAATTCCTGGCGAACCTTCACCACGATGAAGGACTCAGCTACAGAGCCATCAACACAGCTAGAAGTGCCCTGTCTGTCTATTTCGAACAAGCTCCAGGACAACAGGCCATGGGGTCCCACCCACTGCTGGTCAAACTAATGAAGGGTATTTACAACTCTAACCCCCTAGACCAAGGTACACCCATATATGGGATGTCAGTGTGGTCCTGACATACCTCAGGGGATGGCCACCAGCCAGATCCCTCAACCTGGAACAATCTATGCTCAAAACACTCATGTTGATGGCACTTGTATCTGCACAGAGGGTCCAGTCACTACACCTATTGCGACTGGACAGCATGCTCACAGCTCCAGACCAGATCTCTGTCATTATCCAGGGACTGATCAAACAGAGCAGACCAGGAACACCTAATCCAGTCGTGGAATTCCGGGCTTACCTGCCAGAACCACGGTTATGTGCCATGACCCACCTACTGTCCTACATAGACACAACCAAAAATATTCGAGGGAGTGAAAAAGCCTTGTGGGTCAGTCATAAAAAACCTTATGGTCGGGTGACGAGCCAAACCATTTCGAGATGGCTCAAGCAGGTACTAAAAGCTGCTGGGATAAACACTAACATGTACAAATCTCACTCCACCAGGGCAGCATCCACATCGACGGCCAAAAGAATGGACGTGCCTATAGACCACATCCTGCCTACAGCAGGATGGTCGGGGGAAAGACCGTTCAGAATTTTTTATAATAAGCCGTTGGCAAAACCTGCTTTATTTGCAGAAATTTTTTTTACAGACTGCAAATATTTAATTTAAGCCCAGGGGAGCAATTTAATTTCTTTGTTGTTATTGTTAAAAAATACCATTGTGTTTATCTACAAACAGATTCATTGGTGGATTACGATAACACACTTCCTCCCTCAAGGACTTCGGCAGTGAGTGAAGTAATAACTGTTACACGGTTTGAAATCACAGAGCTTTAAAATCTTCACGTAGTCACTCACGTGACTCCGAAGTAAAATAGTAAGATTAAACGAGAACTTACCAGTTTGAAGTTTGATCTGTATTTTATGAGGAGTTACGATGAGGGATTACGTGCCCTCCGCTCCCACCCTCAATAATATGGGTCAAACTGATAACTGATGTCTCCTTTTCTTTACTATGTTTATTTCAATAACTGTGTCTATCTGTGATTCCACACCGCTGCTTTGAAGTATGCCGCGCATGCGTGCTGAGCGGGCTCTTCACGTAATCCCTCATCGTAACTCCTCATAAAATACAGATCAAACTTCAAACTGGTAAGTTCTCGTTTAATCTTACTATTTTTGATGATCAGCCATGATCATATTGAATTGAAGAAGGGTTTCGGCCCGAAACGTTGCCTATTTACTTCGCTCCATAGATGCTGCTGCACCCGCTGAGTTTCTCCACCATTTTTGTGTACCTTCGATTTTCCAGCATCTGCAGTTACTTCTTAAACAATCATATTGAATGGCGTTGCTGGTTTGAAGGATCGAATGACCTACTCCTGCACCTATTTTCTATGTTTCAAACCGGAGAAGATTTTTAGACTTTATTTCAGACTTTGGCCCACTGAGTCCGCGGTGACCAGCAATCCTCAAACACTAGCACTATCCTACACACTAGGGACAATTTACAGAAGACAATTAACCTACAAACCTGCACATCTTTGGGATGTGGGAGGAAATCCGTGCATCTGGCAAAAATCCACCCAGTCACAGGAAGATAATACAAACTCCGTACAGGCAGCACCCGTAGCCAGGATCGAACCCGGGTCTCTGGCGCTGTAAGAGACAGAGAAGGTTCACCAGACTGATTCCTGGGATGTCAGGACTTTCATATGAAGAAAGACTGGATAGACTCGGCTTGTACTCGCTAGAATTTAGAAGATTGAGGGGGGATCTTATAGAAACTTACAAAATTCTTAAGGGGTTGGACAGGCTAGATGCAGGAAGATTGTTCCCGATGTTGGGGAAGTCCAGAACAAGGGGTCACAGTTTAAGGATAAGGGGGAAATCTTTTAGGACTGAGATGAGAAAAACATTTTTTACACAGAGAGTGGTGAATCTCTGGAATTCTCTGCCACATAATATAGTTGAGGCCAGTTCATTGGCTATATTTAAGAGGGAGTTAGATGTGGCCCTTGTGGCTAAAGGGATCAGGGGGTATGGAGAGAAGGCAGGTACAGGATACTGAGTTGGATGATCAGCCATGATCATATTGAATGGCGGTGCAGGCTCGAAGGGCCGAATGGCCTACTCCTGCACCTATTGTCTATGTTTCTATGTTTCTATGTAGGGCAGCATCTCTACCGCTGCGTCACTGAGCCACCCAGAGTGCAATTGTCGGGCAGTTTCTTCACACTCACAACTGTTTAACATTGGCAATTCTACCACCCGTATCTCTTCAACAGGCAGATATGTTCAACGGCATTCAAAATTATGAAAAAGTAAAGGTTTGAGGAAAACCATCTAATTTGTCGGGCTAATTGCCACAAGAGAAAATAACAGTTAGGGTAGCATTTATAGAAAGAGAAATAGAGTGAATGCTTCAGCAGGTTTACACCTGAAACTTAACTGTTTCTCTTTCCATTGAAGCTATTTCATTAGCTGAGCGTATTCAGCATTTTCAGTGTTCAGTCATAGTGTTGTACAACATTGTAAACAGGCCCTTCAGCCCAACTCTCCACGTCCCATTCACCCATGTTTGACCAATATTCTTCGAATTCCTTCCTATTCATATATATATTATGTCCAAATCTCTTTTAAATGCATTTGTTGTACCTGCCTCAACTATTTTTTTTGGCAACCCATTCCATATGCATAACATCCTCTATTAAATCTTTCTCCTCTCCTCTTCTCAACTTAAACCTCTGCCTGTGTCTGAAAAAGGATCTCAACCCGAAACATCGGCAATTCCTTCTCTCCATAGATGTTACCTCACCCGCTGAGTTTCTCCAGCATTTTGTGTCTACCTTAAACCTCTGCCCTCTATTTCTTGATTCCTCCATCCTGGAGAAAATGCTATGTGCATTCATTCTATCTATTCCCCTAATGATTTTATACACCTATATAAAATTGCCCCACAGCATCCTGCTCTCCAAGAAATAAAGTCTGAGCCTGTACAATCTCTTCTTATCACTTCTGGCCCTCAAGTCCCGACAGCATCCCTGTAAATCTTCTCTGCACTCTTTCCACCTCATCGATATCTTTGCTATAGAAGAGTGGCCCAAAACTGATCACAATACTCCAAGTATGGCCTCACCATTGACTTGTTGTAGTCCAACATAACATCCCAACTTTTATACTCAATGCCCTGACTGATGAAGGCCAGCATGCCAAAAGCCTTCTACACCACTCTGTCCATCTGTGAAGTCATTTTCGGGGAACTGTGTGCTTGTAATTCTACCCTGGTTTGACTTGGTGAAATGTGATACCTCGTACTTATTTGAATTAAACTCCATTTGCCATTCCTCAGCCCAATTTTTTTATTTTAGATTTCGAGCAGCTGCAGTTTGGATTTTTATTTTCAAGAGAATATTGAATATTTTCTGTGAGCAGTATTATTGGAATATGAAATGGCTGTCTATTTTCCATGAACGATGACTCATGGCAGCATGTGAACTGGAAAAGAGCACAAATTTGTAAAGAATCAATATTTAATGGGGCAAGTGAAGGGAGTGAGTACAAACAAGTAGTGTGAATATCTCTTTGGAATCAATGATCAAAAAACAAGTGCATGATTTGCCTTCACAAAAAGGCACAAATGCTTCTAAAACTACGTGCGTGAATTGTTCTGAAGCATTTTCCATATTAAACCACTACATAAAGTAAACACTGTTTGCTTTCTACATGACCAACTTGTGATACTTCAGCGTAAAATTAAAGCTAATGTAGCTCTACAAAATAGGTTGGAAATGTATACGCATTATTTATTCATTACTTTTGTTTTAAACATGACCTTCTCTAACTTTGGCTGAGTTTTATAAATCAGCTCTCTGCCTCCGTCACCCATCACATCTCCATTTCTACGTGATTTGTTGTGTTGACTCAAGTGAAATGATTGCTCTAAATTGTTCAGGGTGAGGTCCTCTAATTATGATTTTCAGATAACTGCACCAACATTCAGAGGCCAGATTCAGAGACGGCTGAAAAACAAAGCGAGCTGACATGAACAATTGCCCATGTGCAGTTCTGTGCAAAAAAAAAAAAAAAGCAAAGCAGTGACACATTTAGTAGAGCTACCATCTCATAGCTCGGGCGACTTGGGTTCGATCCAGACCTCCGGTGCTGTTCATGTGGTGTTTGCATATTCTTCCTGTCTGGGTTTCAAGTGTCAAGAGTGTTTAAATATCTGACAACAATCCATGAATTTCTTACTTGCTTCCACTTAACATGCCCAGTAATGCAATAATACATAGATAATAGACATTTAATAAACATTTAGATAGGTACATGGATAAGGTAGGTTTCGAGGGATATAGGCCAAAAGCAGGCAGGTGGGACTAGTGTAGATGGGGCATGTTGGTCGGTGTGGACAAGTTGGGCCGAAGGGCCTGTTTCCACACTGTATGAATCTGAGTCAATAGACAATAGACAATGGACAATAGGTGTCGGAGTAGGCCATTTGGCCCTTCGAGCCAGCACCTCCATTCAATGTGATCATGGCTGATCACCCCCAATCAGTACCCCGTTCCTGCCTTCTCCCCATATCCCCTGAATCCACACTCTAGCCCTATCTAGCTTTCTCTTGAAAATATCCAGAGAACCGCCCTCTGAGGCAGTGAATTCCGCAGATTTACAACTCTCTGTGTGAAAAACTATTTCCTCATCTACATTCTAAATGGCTTACCCCTTACTCTTAAACTGTGGCCCCTGGTTCTGGACCCCCCCAACATTGAGAACATGTTTCCTGCCTCTAGTGTGCCCAAACCCTTAATAATCTTACATGTTTCAATAAGATCCCCTCTCATCTCATCATATGGAGTCCATAACAATAGATAATACAATAAATTATTGACCTTAATACTAGGCAACCATAATTGTGCAAAACCAATTCAATAGTGCAATCAAAAACCCAGTCCACAGAAAATCATAGCAACACAGGTTAATGTTGTGTAGTGTTTAAGAGTTTGATCGTTGAAGGAAGAAGCTGTTCTTGAACATGGAGGTCATGGTCTCCTGGCTCCTCCTCAAACCTCATCTATTGCATCCGCTGCTCTAGATGTCAGCTGATCTACATCGGTGAGACCAAGCGTAGGTTTGGCGATCGTTTTGCCGAACACCTCCGCTCGGTCCGCATTAACCAACCTGATCTCCCGGTGGCTCAGCACTTCAACTCCCCCTCTCATTCCGACCTTTCTGTCCTGGGTCTCCTCCATGGCTAGAGTGAGCACCACCGGAAATTGGAGGAGCAGCACCTCATATTCCGCTTGGGCAGTTTGAACCCTAGCGGCATGAACATTGACTTCTCCAATTTCAGGTAGCCCTTGTTGTCTCTTCCCCTTCTCAGCTCTCCCTCAGCCCTCTGGCTCCTCCTCTTCCTTTCTTCTTTCTTCTCTCCCCCCCACCCTACATCAGTCTGAAGAAGGGTTTTGGCCCGAAAAGTTGCCTATTTCCTTCACTCCATAGATGCTGCTCCATAGAGTTTCTCCAGCACTTTTGTCTACCTTCTTCCTGATAGTTAGTAGTGAGGTTTAGAGTGTGGCCAGGGTGGTGTCGGTCTTTGATGACGTTAGTTGCCTTTTTAAGGTGATGCCTCCTACAGATCCCATCAATGTTGTGGTGGTCAGTGGGTGTGATGGACTCTAGGTCAGGGTTTTCTTCGGATGCCCCAGTTTCCTCCCACATTCCAAGGGGGGACACACATAATGGCATGTTAATTGGCCCACCTGGTGAATGGTAGAATATGGGAAGACTTGATGAGAATGTGGGGAAGATAATATTAAATTAGTGAAGGAATAATGCGAATGGGAATTCGATGATCAGCATAAACACAATGGTCCAGAAGTTCCTGTTCCTGTGTAGAAGATAAAACAACTACCCAGCACAGGAAAATTAATCACTCCAGAGGAGTGCAGCAGTGGAAGTACTGGCATTATCTGTTTATTTGATTCAAATAGGATTTAGTCTGGGCAAAATCACATATCTTCCAAACTATCTGTTATCTCTGTACAAATTTCGATTTAGTATTGTTCTTACACTGAGAGGTGGAATCGTGCTAACTGTGGCTAGCAGTTCCATGAGGGAACAGCCATAGAGGAAGAAGGGTTATGGTGATTGACATGGATGAATACAAACATGTTAGGTGACACGGTGGCGTAGCGGTAGAGCTCACAGTGCCAGAGACCCGGGTTCCATCCTGACTTTGGGTGCTTGTCTGTATAGAGTTTGTATGTTCTCCCTATGACCTGCGTGGGTTTTCTCAGAGATCTTTGCTTTCCTCCCACACTCCAAAGACGTACCGGTTTGAAGGTTAAATGACTTGGTCTAAATGAAAATTGTCCCTAGTGTGTGTAGGATAGTGTTAATGTGCGGAGATCGCTGGTCGGCGCAGACTCAGTGGGCCAAAGGGCCTGTTTTCGCGCTGTATTTCTAAACTAAACTAACCTAAAAAGAGTTACTGTCTATTAAAAACTGTCTACTCCACTGCAATATCGCCTCAAGGTATGTCTACTCCACTGCGATATAACCTAAAAAGAGGTTGGACTGAAGTAACCTCACACCAGGGACTAGGACAAAAGCTGGTCTGTGGGAAGATGCCGTGAATCTGAGTTACAGTTTGGAATGAATCGTGGCATTGCACCATTCCCCAGACCCTCTTTGCAAATCCACACGCTATGAAGAAATCTCCCCTCCGTAGCAGCTGTCCTGAGGGCAATGTATATCGATAGTAAGATTCTAATGATACGGGAATGATCTGACTGGGAGGGGCCCCTCTCACCATCAACCAAGTGAGGTCTTGGTGCTTGTTGGTGAGTTTTGGCAATGAGGCATTTTGCCAAACTGGGCAGTTTGATTGATTGAGGTATGCAATGAGTCGCCATGTATAGGGCCCAACAAGGTTACAAAGTGTTCATTATAGTCCCCAATGGTCTCTCTTTGTTCTCTCGGCGGCTCCCCCACGCTGGGTCCCACTTTGTTCACGGCGGCACGGCCTCATCTGACCTCCAGTACCCACCACGGGCCCATCCGACCACCAGCACCCGCCACAGGCCCGTCCTCGGCCGCCCGCCGCCGGGTCCTCTCTTAGACGGCTCTGGGAGCAACACCACAATATCAGTCGAGTCCTTGTCCTGCAATGTCTGCAGAATGTTCCGTGCTGACCACTGCTCGATGGACTTGTTGGTCTGCAAGAACTTTTCCACAAAGGGCAGGTGGTTCATAAGTTAATAAGTTATAGGAGCAGAATCAGGCCATTCGGCCCATCTAGTCTACTCCACCATTCAATCATGGCTGATCTATCCAAGTCAAGTCAAGTCAAGTCAAGTCAAGTTTATTTGTCACATACACATACGAGATGTGCAGTGAAATGAAAGTGGCAATGCTCGCGGACTTTTGTGCAAAAGACAAACAACCAAACAACCAAACAAACTATAAACACAATCATAACACACATATTCTTTTACATAATAAATAATGGAAGGAAAAACGTTCAGTAGAGTTAGTCCCTGGTGAGATAGGCGTTTACAGTCCGAATGGCCTCTCAACCTCATTCTCCTACCTTCCCCTCATAACCCTTGACACCCTTACTAATCAAATAGGTGCAGCAATGTCCATCTTAATATTGCATTGTTCTGTATCAGTGCCGTTGTTGTATAGCTCTGTGACTCTAATGCTTTTCATTTTCCTTTCAGACTGACCAAAGCACTTGACAGCCAATAAAGCACTTTGTGAATGGTAGTCATTGTTACGTTAGACATGTTTGGCAGCCAATTTGCACACAACAAGGCCCCACAAATAACAATGTGATAATGACCAGATAATCTGTGTCAGCCGTGCTAAGTGAAGAGTAAATATTGTCCAGGACAACAGAGATAGCTCCAGCTCTGCCAATTAAATGCATTCCTCCACTCAAACAATGCTTGGGCGATTAACCCTTCCCTTGTAAGGATGAAATGATTGCTGCGTGTTGTCTCAGCTTCAAGTTTTCACTGTAATGTAAAGAAAAGAGAAAAAAGACAAAAAAAGACACAAAGTGCTGGAGTAACTCAGGTCGATGATCGATGGTCATTGTTGCCTCTAAACATGCAGCAACTCTGTGAAGGTACCTCAGCCAGCAACGGTTTGTGCATTGTGTATAATGGAAGGGAGTAATGATGGGTGAGTTGTGTAATCAAAGCATTGGTTGCAGCAACAGTCCCTATTGTAAAAATAGCCATAAAATACTTGGAACTCCTTTATTGTGTTTGTTTATACAGTAGCATGCATTTATTCCATGGGGGAAATGAGCTCTGTACTGTCATTGAACCACAGTGCAAAAGGAATGAATGGGAATGATAAAGACAGTCACTGAAAGCTGGAGTAGCTCAGCGGGTCAGGCAGCATCTCTGGAGAAAAGGAATAGGCGACGT